>NW_027197501.1:0-60305 GCF_038502225.1 Cherax quadricarinatus
TCACTGTACACTACACACGGGGCCCGCCCAGGGAGAGAGGAGTGAGAGACAGTCACTGTACACTACACACGGGGCTCGCCCAGGGAGAGGAGTGAGACAGTCACTGTACACTACACACGGGGCCCGCCCAGGGAGAGGAGTGAGAGACAGTCACTGTACACTACACACGGGGCCCGCCCAGGGAGAGGAGTGAGAGACAGTCACTGTACACTACACACGGGGCCCGCCCAGGGAGAGGGGTGAGAGACAGTCACTGTACACTACACACGGGGCCGCCCAGGGAGAGGAGTGAGAGACAGTCACTGTACACTACACACGGGGCCCGCCCAGGGAGAGGAGTGAGAGACAGTCACTGTACACTACACACGGGGCCCGCCCAGGGAGAGGAGTGAGAGACAGTCACTGTACACTACACACGGGGCCCGCCCAGGGAGAGGGGTGAGAGACAGTCACTGTACACTACACACGGGGCCCGCCCAGGGAGAGGAGTGAGAGACAGTCACTGTACACTACACACGGGGCTCGCCCAGGGAGAGGGGTGAGAGACAGTCACTGTACACTACACACGGGGCTCGCCCAGGGAGAGGGGTGAGAGACAGTCACTGTACACTACACACGGGGCCCGCCCAGGGAGAGGGGTGAGAGACAGTCACTGTACACTACACACGGGGCCCGCCCAGGGAGAGGGGTGAGAGACAGTCACTGTACACTACACACGGGGCCCGCCCAGGGAGAGGGGGAGAGGACTGTACACTGAGGGGTGAGAGACAGTCACTGTACACTACACACGGGGCCCGCCCAGGGAGAGGAGTGAGAGACAGTCACTGTACACTACACACGGGGCCCGCCCAGGGAGGGAGAGGAGTGAGAGACAGTCACTGTACACTACACACGGGGCTCGCCCAGGGAGAGGAGTGAGACAGTCACTGTACACTACACACGGGGCCCGCCCAGGGAGAGGAGTGAGAGACAGTCACTGTACACTACACACGGGGCCCGCCCAGGGAGAGGTGTGAGAGACAGTCACTGTACACTACACACGGGGCCCGCCCAGGGAGAGGTGTGAGAGACAGTCACTGTACACTACACACGGGGCGCCCAGGGAGAGGAGTGAGAGACAGTCACTGTACACTACACACGGGGCCCGCCCAGGGAGAGGAGTGAGAGACAGTCACTGTACACTACACACGTGGCCCGCCCAGGGAGAGGAGTGAGACAGTCACTGTACACTACACACGAGGCTCGCCCAGGGGAGAGGAGTGAGACAGTCACTGTACACTACACACGGGGCTCGCCCAGGGAGAGGAGTGAGAGACAGTCACTGTACACTACACACGGGGCTCGCCCAGGGAGAGGAGTGAGAGACACTCACTGTACACTACACACGGGGCAGTCACTGCCCACGGGGCTCGCCCAGGGAGAGGAGTGAGAGACAGTCACTGTACACTACACACGGGGCCCGCCCAGGGAGAGGAGTGAGAGACAGTCACTGTACACTACACACGGGGCCCGCCCAGGGAGAGGAGTGAGAGACAGTCACTGTACACTACACACGGGGCTCGCCCAGGGAGAGGAGTGAGACAGTCACTGTACACTACACACGGGGCCCGCCCAGGGAGAGGAGTGAGGAGACAGTCCCTGTACACTACACACGGGGCCCGCCCAGGGAGAGGAGTGAGAGACAGTCACTGTACACTACACACGGGGCCCGCCCAGGGAGAGGAGTGAGAGACAGTCACTGTACACTACACACGGGGCTCGCCCAGGGAGAGGAGTGAGAGACAGTCACTGTACACTACACACGGGGCTCGCCCAGGGAGAGGAGTGAGAGACAGTCACTGTACACTACACACGGGGCCCGCCCAGGGAGAGGAGTGAGAGACAGTCACTGTACACTACACACGGGGCTCGCCCAGGGAGAGGAGTGAGAGACAGTCACTGTACACTACACACGGGGCCCGCCCAGGGAGAGGGGAGAGGTCACTGTGAGAGACAGTCACTGTACACTACACACGGGGCTCGCCCAGGGAGAGGAGTGAGAGACAGTCACTGTACACTACACACGGGGCTCGCCCAGGGAGAGGGGTGAGAGACAGTCACTGTACACTACACACGGGGCTCGCCCAGGGAGAGGAGTGAGAGACAGTCACTGTACACTACACACGGGGCCCGCCCAGGGAGAGGAGTGAGAGACAGTCACTGTACACTACACACGGGGCCCGCCCAGGGAGAGGAGTGAGGAGACAGTCACTGTACACTACACACGGGGCCCGCCCAGGGAGAGGAGTGAGACAGTCACTGTACACTACACACGGGGCCCGCCCAGGGAGAGGGGTGAGACAGTCACTGTACACTACACACGGGGCCCGCCCAGGGAGAGGAGTGAGAGACAGTCACTGTACACTACACACGGGGCCCGCCCAGGGAGAGGAGTGAGAGACAGTCACTGTACACTACACACGGGGCCCGCCCAGGGAGAGGGGGAGAGGGAGTGAGAGACAGTCACTGTACACTACACACGGGGCCCGCCCAGGGAGAGGAGTGAGAGACAGTCACTGTACACTACACACGGGGCCCGCCCAGGGAGAGGAGTGAGAGACAGTCACTGTACACTACACACGGGGCCCGCCCAGGGAGAGGAGTGAGAGACAGTCACTGTACACTACACACGGGGCCCGCCCAGGGAGAGGAGTGAGAGACAGTCACTGTACACTACACACGGGGCCCGCCCAGGGAGAGGGGTGAGAGACAGTCACTGTACACTACACACGGGGCCCGCCCAGGGAGAGGGGTGAGAGACAGTCACTGTACACTACACACGGGGCCCGCCCAGGGAGAGGGGTGAGAGACAGTCACTGTACACTACACACGGGGCCCGCCCAGGGAGAGGAGTGAGAGACAGTCACTGTACACTACACACGGGGCCCGCCCAGGGAGAGGAGTGAGAGACAGTCACTGTACACTACACACGGGGCTCGCCCAGGGAGAGGGGTGAGAGACAGTCACTGTACACTACACACGGGGCCCGCCCAGGGAGAGGGGTGAGAGACAGTCACTGTACACTACACACGGGGCAGTCACGCCCAGGGAGAGGAGTGGAGACAGTCACTGTACACTACACACGGGGCTCGCCCAGGGAGAGGAGTGAGAGACAGTCACTGTACACTACACACGGGGCCCGCCCAGGGAGAGGAGTGAGAGACAGTCACTGTACACTACACACGGGGCCCGCCCAGGGAGAGGAGTGAGACAGTCACTGTACACTACACACGGGGCTCGCCCAGGGAGAGGAGTGAGACAGTCACTGTACACTACACACGGGGCCCGCCCAGGGAGAGGAGTGAGACAGTCACTGTACACTACACACGGGGCCCGCCCAGGGAGAGGAGTGAGACAGTCACTGTACACTACACACGGGGCCCGCCCAGGGAGAGGAGTGAGACAGTCACTGTACACTACACACGGGGCCCGCCCGGGGAGAGGAGTGAGGGACAGTCACTGTACACTACACACGGGGCCCGCCCAGGGAGAGGTGTGAGACAGTCACTGTACACTACACACGGGGCAAGCCCAGGGAGAGGAGTGAGACAGTCACTGTACACTACACACGGGGCCCGCCCAGGGAGAGGAGTGAGACAGACACAGTACACTACACACGGGGCCCTGCCCAGGGAGAGGAGTGAGACAGTCACTGTACACTACACACGGGGCTCGCCCAGGGAGAGGAGTGAGAGACAGTCACTGTACACTACACACGGGGCCCGCCCAGGGAGAGGAGTGAGAGACAGTCACTGTACACTACACACGGGGCCCGCCCAGGGAGAGGAGTGAGGGACAGTCACTGTACACTACACACGGGGCAAGCCCAGGGAGAGGAGTGAGACAGTCACTGTATACTACACACGGGGCACACCTGGGGTGAGGGGTGAGGGACAGTCACTGTACACTACACATGGGGCAAGCCCGGGGAGAGGGGTGAGGGACAGTCACTGTATACTACACACGGGACAATCCCGGGGAGAGGGGTGAGGGGCAGTCACTGTATACTACACACGGGGCAAACCTGGGGAGAGGGGTGAGGGGCAGTCACTGTATACTACACACGGGGAAAGCCCGGGGAGAGGGGTGAGGGACAGTCACTGTACACTACACACGGGGCCCGCCCAGGGAGAGGAGTGAGAGACAGTCACTGTACACTACACACGGGGCCCGCCCAGGGAGAGGAGTGAGACAGTCACTGTACACTACACACGGGGCCCGCCCAGGGAGAGGAGTGAGAGACAGTCACTGTACACTACACACGGGGCCCGCCCAGGGAGAGGAGTGAGAGACAGTCACTGTACACTACACACGGGGCCCGCCCAGGGAGAGGAGTGAGAGACAGTCACTGTACACTACACACGGTAGCGGCTTGACAAAGCTCCTGGAGAGCGAAACGTTACCACAATAAAATATTGCACTAATTGCACTTGTGTCCCTTTATCTAACGTACTGCAGGTAATTCAACCAGTACCAAGATGTCTGGGACTGTGAAGCATCAGTATACACCAGGTCTCTAGCGTCCTAACCAAAGTATTACAAAATTCTGAGATATTTCAGTGTTACTAGTTCCTGGGCTTATTGTGTATCTGGTGAGCTATTGTCCACAGGCTGGATGTGGGGCGCCCAATAAATTAGTCGCCTCGGCGGCATTGTACGAGATCATGTCATCAAATTCTGATTTTTTTTTTATTTCCTCTGCTTGTGTACATTTATATACTGGTAATCAGTCTTATTATTTTTTATGATTATTCTCATTAATAATAGTAATAATATTATTATTACCATTAGTGGTAGTAATATTTGTAGTAGTAGTTATAGTACTAATAGTAGTAGTAGTACGGTTAGAATTATTTATTGATTCTCTGATGAAGACTGGGTCAACCCAGAGTCTCCAAAATAAATAAGATTTTAGCTGAGCCCACAAAAGCAGATCTATTATTTTTCAAAATTCTTTATTATTATATCTTGTTTAACCCCAAAAAAAGTTACAGCTGAGTCCCTGGACTCAGTGTGCACCTCTGTAATGATTTTGTCGTCAATAACCAGAGTGAGTTTGAGGTGCTGTAATACAACAGGTTTTTGCTTAAGGTAAGATTCTCCTGGAACCAGAACGAATGCGCTCTGTCGCGAGTATCAGATTCAAGTTGGCCCGTCACTGGAGATCTTTGGTTGTATGACCGAGGCCTTCCACTGGCTTACGAGACTACCCCTTCAAGATCAAGATCAAGAAAGTATAGGTAAGACCCTAGTGGGGTGAGCGGGAAAGTGGAAGAGTAGGTTGGTGAGAGGAAGGTTACGAGTGGAAGGGATAGTACCAGGGTTTAACCCATTATATTAACTTTAAAAACCAGAGAAACTATAATGTCTGACAGTGTTACTACATGATGACGCTGCTTCTCGGGTCTGAGTGGCACTTACAAGGTTAGAGGCAGGAAGCTTGTAAATTTATGATGATAATTCAAGTTCAGAGTGAACCGCGCTGTATAGCCCTTGTGGTTTAGCGCTTCTTTTTTATTATGATAATAATCAGAGTGGACCAAGATTTATGTATTTATTGCAATAAGATGAGTTGACGTTATCCCCATGTTAAACAACTTATCAAGGTCAGACAACATGTGTGTCATGAGGGATGCCGGGAGAGAGGTTAATAAACACCCGTTTCGGGAAAACCAACAATGTGGTTGGTGTGGGGGACTCACGCCCCCACACCAACCTCGACAGGAAGCGGGTGTTGGGTACTCAAGGGAAGACTCATACCTCAACACACTGTCAGGGGATAAGCGTGTAAAGACTCATGCCCCCCCCACATCCACCATTAAAAAGACAGGTGAGGGGTAGCTCATGCCAACATTCCAGCCACACTGAGCACTCTCATCAAGCTTCTTCGTCTCTCAGACGTTCATAAAGACACGTTCTCAAGAAGACAGGTTGCCAAGAGGATCTTCGTCACCAGGCCATTTAAGGATAATTACTCACGTCATTGTTGCGTCAGCCTGGAGTCAATGCTTTTCACACCTACTTGAGGGTATCGTCAGCATGGAGCCAGTATCCGTCACACTAACATTAAGGTGTTGTCAGCATTAAGTCAGTGCGCCTCAGAGTGACAAACTGTCATCAGCATGAAGCTACTACCACTCACGCTGACATGGTGTTGTAAACAATGAGCCAGGAACCGCCCGCCCCCTCGCTACACCTTCTACATAACCATCCTCTCTTTATGTCTTGCTATAAATTAATGGTAAATTGACATGAGTAGCAACACTGCACACGTGGGTAGCTCTCACTGTCTGAGTGTTATGTAACTGTTAGTATTATCATCTGTTTCATATCTTTGATGCATGACACAGAATATTGTCCATGTGAGCAGAATGGGCAAATGGTCACCAGTCCACCAAATAAAATCTTACTCTACCAGGGTTAACAATTATTAACAATTACACGATAATTGTTAATTGTTAACCCAATAATATTATTGAGATTTGCGTTCCCCATCCTCATACAGCTGGAAAATAAGAGTATACAGAGAATTCAGAATCATGAGTCACAGTTCTCTGTTGTCGCTTGAAATAAAAAAATAGTGAAAATTATCAGAAACTTTCATGCCCAAAACACACTTTTAACCAAACAATTTGAATGATCAAATGTGTATGTCTGAACCAGAACTATACTCAGTTTTATGCTACAATACTTCTGATGAGGAGAACGACAGTAATTGAAAACTAGACATATAGGACCTAAAGAAATGCAGTGTGATGAAAATGATTTTGAAAACCGACAAGTTAAAGAATGAGACAAATGTGTAAGACTTGGGAATCTTCACTGACGAAACGTTCTGCCAGCCAGTGGCTTCTTCAGTCCAATACAGAGAGTAACAGAAGATGAGTATGTGGCAGTCAGTCCCTCAACCTTGAGTCGATGTGTTCAGTCCATTGTTTTGATGACTAAGAATAGAGAAGAATTAAACAATCTGGCTCAGAATCACAAATGTCGACAAGAAAACTAGTATTGGTCTACATCTACTAGATTACCACCAAATATGTGAAGCAGAATTCACTCCTTTTAACGCGGTTCCGTGTTACTAATTATTTATAAGTCAGTGAAGAGATTATTACCTCTCTGGAACACCGACTGCTTCCTTATAAGTTAATGTGCTGATTTTGTTTTGTTTTGTATTGTATCAATTATAAAGGCTAGTGTCTGCAGTGCTTCAGAGAACATCCACAATGAATAAAAGTCACAATACTGCCACTGGAACAATGCACAAATATCCCTCGCACAGGAAAGTGAAACTCATGATTACGTTTCGGTCAGACTTGGATCATTAAGTAATCGCTTTGCGCATGTGTGACTAGTTAATGGTCCAAATCGGACCGAAACGTTTCAGCCTGTTATGTGCAGGTTGTGTATTGCAACATCCATAATGCTTGTACACAACTGCAATGATTATCTTCATACATTTTTGGGTGTAAATTAATTCAACTTGGCAAACTTTGCAAGAATGTTAAAGGATGAAGAAAAATATGATATTAATTGTGGACATTTCCTCTGTCATCAGATAATTAACAAGAATATCAAAGGAGCATTTCCAAAAGTGGAAATGATAGTATATCATTTGTTAATTACAGTAGTGAGCGATAATTTTTATACAAGAACTGTATTAAAAATTACTCTTCTTATGACTGATATAATTTTTGTATGAAGGATTTAGTTTATAGTTTTTTACTCGTATGTAGCCATTTTTATAATTAATATTTGATACTAAGAAATGTCTTGTTACGCCACTTAAAGTACATAAGCAAAAATATTTTGATTACCGTGAGCCTGTGATAATAGATTAGTTATTGTTGTATTTTATCTAAGTTGAATGTATTTTTATTACTTATATCACACGCATGATAATTAATTTTGATATAAAAATATCTTAATTTCATTATGAATAAAATCTCCACCGTCCTGCCATCCTGCCATCATGTACTGACATGATGGCAGGATCATAAATCCTGCCATCGTGTCAGTACATGAAGTCATGACATGTGAATGTTCATATATAACGTCATGACATGATACTCCACATATATTAGAGCATCACGCGACATGATTTTGTCCATACATCGCCTTGACAGCAAGATGTCGACATATCACAGTATACAAATAACCCGCACATACAAGAGAGGAGCTTACGACGACGTTTCGGTCCGACTTGGACCATTTACAAGGTCACACTAACGAGAAGTAGAGCAGGACAGGCATATATAGGCAGGAAGAGGTAGTGGTGGTGGTACTACTACTACTACCACTACCTCTTCCTCCCTATATATACCCGTCCTGCTCTACTTCTCGTTAGTCTGACTTTGTAAATGGTCCAAGTCGAACCGAAACGTCGTCGTAAGCTCCTCTCTTGTATGTGCGGGTTATTTGTGTATCGTTCCAGTCACGGTATTGTGCCTTTTTTTTTTTTGTTACTTATATCACACTATGACATCGTCCAAGTATCACATACGATTTAAATATATTACAGGATTTCTAAGTTATATCACATGATGTTCATGACATTGTAAACACATAACATAGCATTGTGTGTGTGTGTGTGTGTGTGTATGTGTGTATGTGTGTGTGTGTGTGTGTGTGTGTGTGTGTATGTGTGTATGTGTATGTGTGTATGTGTGTGTGCTTTGAATTTGAATATATATATATATATATATATATATATATATATATATATATATATATATATATATATATATATATATATATTCAAAGTGGGATGTATGAATGTGCGTGGATGTTGTGCAAATGATAAGAAAGAGATGAATTACATAAGAACATAAGAACGAAGGAACACTGCAGAAGGCCTACTGGCCCATGCGAGGCAGGTCCAAGTCTCCTACCGGCTTAAGCCAATGCACCCAACCTAGTCAGGTCAGGTCACATTGACTTAAGGGAGGAACACGGCAACCGACCTGGTAGCACAAGCTATCAGGTCCAACTCACACCCACCCACATCCACTCATGTATTTATCCAACCTATTTTTAAAGCTACACAACGTTCTGGCCTCTATAACTGTACTCGGGAGTTTGTTCCACTCATCCACAACTCTATTACCAAACCAGTACTTTCCTATATCCTTCCTGAATCTGAATTTTTCCAACTTAAAACCATTGCTGCGAGTCCTGTCTAGGCTAGATATTTTCAGCACACTATTTACATCCCCTTTATTTATTCCTGTCTTCCATTTATACACCTCAATCATATCCCCCCTAATTCTACGTCTTTCTAGAGAGTGCAGATTCAGGGCCCTTAGTCTATCCTCATAGGGAAGGTTTCTGATACATGGGATCAACTTTGTCATCCTCCTTTGTACATTTTCCAGAGAATTTATATCCATTCTGTAATACGGTGACCAAAACTGTGCAGCATAATCTAAATGAGGCCTAACCAAGGATGTATAGAGTTGAAGAACAACCTGAGGACTCCTATTATTTATGCTTCTTGATATGAAGCCAAGGATTCTATTAGCTTTATTGCGAACACTTATGCACTGTTGTCTTGGTTTCAGATTACTGCTAACCAGAACTCCTAAATCTTTTTCGCAATCCGTAATATTAAGATCTACATTATTTAGTTTATATGTGGCATGGTTATTGTCCTGTCCAACATTTAGAACTTTGCATTTGTCTATATTAAACTGCATCTGCCACTTCTCCGACCACTGCATCAGTCTATTCAAATCTTCCTGGAGTGCTCGAATGTCCTCGTCAGAATGAATTCGACGGCCTATTTTGGTGTCATCGGCAAACTTGCCGATGTCGCTCTTTATGCCCTCATCTATGTCGTTTATGTAGATTGTGAACAGCAGGGGGCCCAACACTGACCCCTGTGGAACACCGCTCGTGACGCTTCCCCACTCTGATTTCTCCCCATTTATGCAAACTCTCTGCTGCCTATTTGTCAACCATGCCTCTATCCAGGAAAAAATTTCTCCTCCTATTCCATGTGCTTTAATTTTCCTCAATAGTCTCTGATGTGGGACCCTGTCAAAAGCCTTACTGAAGTCCATATACACAATATCATATTCATTACCATGATCTACCTCCTCAAATACCTTAGTGAAAAAAGTTAATAAATTCGTAAGGCAGGAACGCCCCTTTGTAAAACCATGCTGAGATTCGTTGATTAATTTATGCTTTTCAAGGTGGCTACGAACTGCCTCGGCAATTATTGATTCCATAAATTTTCCCACTATGGAGGTTAGGCTTATTGGTCTATAGTTCGAAGCTAAGGACCTGTCACCTGTTTTGAAAATAGGTATCACATTTGCCATTTTCCACTTATCTGGCACCATGCCAGTTTGTAGTGATATGTTGAAAAGATTAGCCAAAGGTGTGCTAAGCTCCTCTTTACATTCCTTTAGAACCCTTGCATACAGTTCATCAGGGCCTGGGGATTTGTTAGGTTTTAATTTATCTATTTGCCTAAGGACCATGTCACTTGTGACCCTAATCGTGCACAGTTTATTATCGTCCTGTTCTACATAATTTATCATTACTGGAATATCGCTGGTATCCTCCTGTGTAAAAACTGAGAGGAAGTATGTGTTAAAAATTCTACACATTTCCTTATCACTGTCAGTGAGCTGACCCGAGGAACTTTTGAGTGGGCCTATCTTGTCCCTGATCTTACTTCTGTATACCTGAAAGAATCCTTTTGGGTTAGTCTTCGATTCTCTTGCAACTTTAACCTCATAATCTCTTTTTGCTTTTCTAATTCCCTTTTTTATTTCTCTCTTTAACTGAATATATCGATTTCTTAATTGCCCCTCTCCTCTTTTGATTTGCCTATATATGCCTCTCTTTTGACCAATCAGATATTTTAATCTATTGTTCATCCATTTAGGATCATTTTTGTTTGATCTGATTTCCCTATTTGGAACATAATTTGACTGAGCAGCTAGAACTATGCCCTGGAAAGCATCATATCGGCAACCATCACCACCTACCTGACCCTTAGTCAGGTCATTCCAGTTCAGCCCACCTAAGTAATTTTTCAGTCCTATGAAATCAGCCAAGCGAAAGTCAGGGACGGAGACTTGATTGCCATTATTAGGGGAATTCCATGATATATTAAAACTGAGTGATTTGTGATCACTTTCCCCAAGCTCATCATTAACCTCAAGATTATTAATTAGTGTTTCCCTACTGGCAAGAACCAAGTCAAGGAGGTTATTTCCCCTAGTTGGCTCTGTCACAAACTGTTTTAAAAAACAATCCTGGATCGTATCAAGAAAGTCACCTGACTCTAAATTTCCTGTCAAATTGCTCCAGTCAATCTGTCTATAGTTGAAATCTCCCATTAGCACAACATTTTCGTATGTAGATGCCTTACGAATTTCGTCCCATAGAAGTTTACTGCACTCCCTATCAAGATTTGGGGCCCTGTAAATCACACCCAAAATTAGTTTTTCTCGGCCCTCGAGAAGCTGTAACCAAACAGATTCAGTGGCTGACGCTTCTAATTTAATATCTTGTCTAACACAACAATTTAAATTGTCTCTGACATACATCGCTACTCCACCACCTTTCCTGTTGACCCTGTCAGTGTGGAATAATTTATAGCCTTGTATGTGACATTCAGAGGGCATCTCTCTATCTTTCAGATTGAGCCAGGTCTCTGTTATAGCAATAATATCTATGTTTCCTGCACTTGCAATTAATCTTAGCTCATCTATCTTATTTCTTACACTCCTGCTATTAGTATAGTAAACCTTAAGGGAGCTAGTCCCTTGCTGCCCTCTGCTGTCCCCCTTTGTTTGCTGACCTGATCTATTGTCTTTATTTATAACTTCATGCTGAATGCCTTTTATACATTTACTGTTTCCAACCCTAGTGTTGCAACCTGCTTGTTTCCCACACACACCCATACCTCTATCTTCCATCAGTTTAAAATCATAGGCATTTCACCAATGGCCTTCTCAATCGAGTCTGCAAGTGCTACCACCCCAGCCCCAGAGAGATGTACCCCATCCCTTGCATACATATCATGTTTGCCATAAAAGTTGTTCCAGTTGTCAATGAATGGGATTGCAAGTTCCTTGCAGTATCTGTCTAGCCAGCAATTTACACCAATTGCCCTAGACAACCATTCATTTCCTACTCCCCTTCTAGGCAAGATGCTACATATGATTGGGATCCCTCCCTTAGACTTAATGAAATCTATAGCTGACCTGTACTTATCTAGCAGCTCTTCTCTCCTACCCTTCCCAATATCATTTCCACCAGCACTGAGACAGATAATGGGCTTGTTCCCATTACCTGACATGATATTATCCAGCCTGTTGACTATGTCCCCAACACCAGCTCCAGGGAAGCACACTCTATCTCTCATCTTCTTATTCCTATTACAAAAAGCACGGTCAATATATCTTACCTGAGAGTCACCAACCACAAGAATGCGCTTACCTCCATTAGCAGGGGCAGTAGTACCCTTACCTTCACTGGCCACTGAAGTACATTCATCCTGAAGAACAGAGAAGCGATTTCCTACCTTCAGATCTTCACTCTTAACTTTCCTTACTCTGATGCGCCTCCCATTACTGTGAACCACTCGCCACTTGTAGCAGGTGCTGGGCTGCACCTCACTGCTGGTAGCCGTTGCTACCTCCCCAACTACAGCCTCCTCACAGCGAGAGACAGACTGCACCTCACTGCTAGAAGCCTCATTCCCCACAACTCCAGCCACCTCACACTCTCTCCCAGACCCATTGAGGTGGACCTTCAGCCTCCTAATCTCCTCCTGGAGAAGCAAGACCTCCTCCTTCAACTCTCCAACCTCAATTTTTAAAACACTGCAGAAGCAAGCCATGCTTTGTAACCGTCCACGCTAATCCCCAAAGCAGCTCAGGGTCTGTGACCTCACGTGACGACTGACCACTGATAAAGTGGGTTTGTACAAGTATGGGTAGTGGGGTGGGGGTTGAAGAGGGTTGGGATAGTTCTAAAAATGCAGTGCTAGAATGTGGGGCAGAAGTTTGTGGCTATAGGAGGGTGGGTGCAGGAGGAAAAAGGAGTGATTGGTGGAATGATGAGATAAAGGGTGCGATATAAGAGAAAAAGGTGGCTTACGAGAGTTTTAACAAAGCAGAAGTGAAGAAGTGCAGAGTATATGGAGAGGTAAAGAAAGGCGAAGAGAATGGCGAGAGTACAAAAGGAGAGAAAATGATAGTGGGAGAGGCACTGTCAAGAATTTTTGCTGAGAATAAGAAAAAAAATTGGAGTGAGATAGACAGGTTAAGAAATCTTAAGGAAAGACTAGATTAATCAGTTAACAGAATAGGGGAGTTAGTAGATGAGCTGGAACTTTTAAATGTTGATGAAGAAAGGGAGGTGGTAATTTCATGCACTGGCAAGGGATGTATAATATCTTTTAGGAGTGAAAAAGAGCAGGATGTGAGTGTGAGGGAGGTGCATGAGGCATTACGTAGAATGAAAGGGGGTAAAGCAGCTGGAACTGACGGGATCATGACAGAAATGTTAAAAACAGTGGGGGATATAGTGTTGGAGTGGTTGGTATTTTTGTTTAATAAATGTATGAAAGAGAGGGAGGCACCTAGGGATTGACAGAGAGCATGAGAGGGAAGGGGGACAAAAGAGTAAAAATTATAGGGAAATAAGTTCACTGAGTATACCAGGTAAAGTGTACGGTAGGGTTATTATTGAAAGAATTTGAGGTAAGACAGAGAGGAGGATTGCAGATGAACAAGGAAGCTTTAGAATGGACAGGGGATGTGTAGATCAACCATATATGTGAACAGTATTTAGATAAATGCTGAGAAGTTTTCATTGCATTTATGAATTTAGAAAAGGCATATGATAGTGTGGATAGGGGGACAAAGTGGCAGATGTTGCAAGTGTATGGAATAGGTCGTAAGTTACTAAATGCTGTAAAGAGATTTTATGAGGATAGTGAGGCTCAGGTTAAGGTGTGTAGGATAGACAGAGATTACTTCCCGGTAAAAGTAGGTATTAAAGAGAGATGAATAATGTCACCATAGTTGTTTCACATATTTATAGATGGGGTTGTAAAAGCAGTTAATCCTAGGGTGTTCGGGAGAGGGGTGGGATTAAATTATAGGGAATAAAATACAAAATTGGAGTTGCCACAGTTACTTTTTGCTGATGATACTGTGCTTTTGGTAGATTCTAAAGTTGCAAAAGTTAGTGGACGAGTTTTGGAGGGTGTGTAAAGGTAGAAAGTTGAAAATGAAAATAGATAAGGGTTAGGGGATGAGGGTATCAAAAGATTTAGATAAAGAAAAATTGGATATCACATTGGAGGGAGTACTAAACAAGAGAATATGTACAGATATTTGGGAGGTGACCTGTCAGTGGATGGGTTTTTGAAGGATGAGGTTAACCATAGAATTGATGAAGGAAAAAGGAGTGATGCGTTGAGGTATCTGTGGAGACAAAAACGTTGTCCATGGAGGCAATGAAGGGAATGTACGAGAGTACAATGGTACCAACACACTTATATGGGTGTGAAGCTTGGGTTGTAAATGCTGCAGCGAGGAGGCGGTTGGAGGCAGTGGAGATATCGTGTCTAAGGGCAATGTGTGGTGTAAATTTTATGCAGAGAATTCGTAGTGTGGAAATTAGGAGGTAGTGTGGAGTTACTGAAAGCATTAGTCAGAGCCCTGAAGAGGGGTTGTTGAGGTGGTTTGGTCTTGGAAAGCTTATAAATCTGTAGGGGGAGGAAGGTTGCATAGGGGTCGTCCTTGGAAACGTTGGAGGGAGGGGGTAAAGGAGGTTTTGAGGGCGAGGAGGTTGGACTTCCCAACCTCCTCTGGACATGATGAGATGTTGGAGTGTGAGCATGGTAATGTATATTAAAATTAAGTCCTTTCTAAAATTTTCTCTTACACATTTAAAAATTTATTTTTTTCCATTTATGTTAATATAAAAATTTATAATTCTGTACCAAAAGAACCTCAGGAAACTTACCTAACCTTATTATAACGAGCACAAATTATTGAACCTAATCCATTTAAATATATTTTATACAAGTTTAGAATAATAATGTACAAGCACTATTAAATATATTTTTTCCGTTAGATTCAGAATGATTATTGCGAAACTATTGCATACACGAACTGTCGCTTGTTATTCGGCAAGAACAGCGTTGCTATTTAAGCCAGAATCGTAAGTTTTACCTATTCGGCACGACATATATATAAGCAACCATGAAACAAGTTCTATTAATACAATTAACAAATTGGCTTGCCGGGAATCGAACCCATGTTATTTTTGCCAGCCTAGTGGGAAGAAAGTAAAAATTCCCGACGCTCTAACCACTGTACCATATAATCCATCAAACTGAATGTTGAGAACATGGTCAGAAGGCTATATTAGAAGTTCCATAAAGTTTACTTAAAAGTATAGAAATGAAAAAATAAATGCCGATTTTTATATATGGCAACACAAGTAGTTGTAGTTGACTTTACGTGAACAATAAAATGCAAAAGAATAACTGTCCAGAGGGAAAAGAACATGTATACCTGCAGTGTACGTGGGGAAGGTTTTGGGGGTCAACGTCTCCGAGGTCCGGTCTTTGACCAGGTCTTGTGATGGGTCAGGGCGTGGTCACTTGTACTCCCTGCGCTCCAGGGAGTACAAGTCAAGGAACTTCAACAGTTCCCAGAAATTTAGGTGTTTTATCTTAATTTTTTTGTGCTGTGAAGGGTTTCTGTACACTCTCCAGGTCAGCAATTTCACCTGGCTTGAAAGGAGCTGTTAGTGTACAGCAATATTCGAGCCTAGAGAGAACAAGCGATTTGAAGAGAATCATCATGGGATTTGCATCCCTAGTTTTGAAGGTTCTCATTTTCCCTCCCATTATTTTTCTAGCATATGTTGTGGATACATTGTTGTGATCTTTGAAAGTGAGATCCTCCGATATTATCACTCCTAGGTCTTTCATCTTAGTTTCTCGCTCTATTGTGTGGTTGGAATTTGTTTAGTACTCCGATACAGTTTCAATTTCCTCAGATTATCCGTATTGGAGTAATTGAAATTTCTCATCATTGAACTTCATATTATTTTCTTCTGCCCATTTAAAGATTTGGTAGATGTGCGCTAAGAGTCTTGCAGTGTCTTCGATGGAGGACACTTTCATGCACACTCGAGTGTCATTCACAAAGGAAGACACGGTGCTGTGGTTTACATCTCTGTCTATGTCAGATATGAGGATGAGAAACAGGATGGGAGCGAGTACTGTGCCTTGTGGAACAGAGCTTTTCATTGTGGCCGCCTCAGACTTTACTTTGTTTGCTTTTACTCCTTGTGTTCTATTTGTTAGGAAGCTATAGATCAATCTACCAACTTTTATCGTTATTTCTTTTTCAAGCATTTTGTGCGTTATTACACCATGGTCACACTTGTCGAAGGATTTCACAAAGTTTGTGTACTACATTTGCATTTTGTTTGTCCTCTAGAGCATCCAGGATCTTGTCACAGTGATCCACTAGTTAGGACAGGCAGGAGTGGCCTGATTTTAACTTATTTTGTCCTGGGTTGTGTAACTGATGGGTAACGATCTTACTCCTTAGAACCCTTTCGAAAGATTTTTATGATATGGGACGTTAATGCTGTTGGTTTGTAATTCTTTGTGGAGTCAGGTTGAGTCACTTGTTTTAAGTGACTGTAATATGACCCCTGTGTAATATGACCCCTGTGTAATATGACCCCTGTGTAATATGACCCCTGTGTAATATGACCCCTGTCTCCATAGAATGCTAAGGGCACATGACAGGGGCTTTTATGCAGCTTTTATGCAGTTTTATATGAACACGGAGTTGCACAGTCTGGTCCCGGGCAGAGTGCATGGGCATGTCCTTTATTCCCTTTTTGAAGTCATGTGGTGTTAGTATAATATCAGAGATGTTTGAATTAACCAGATTCTGAGTCTGTCATAAAAAATTAATTTAGGTTGTCGTCTTTTAGTCAGGTTAGCGGCTCAATAAACACTGAACCATACTATGTCTTTAAGTATCTCACTCGTATCCTTCCTGTCATCTATGCAAGTCCCATCTCGTCTACCCAGTGGATGTTGTTTTCGCTTTAGCTTTGGCATAAGAAAAGAAATATTTTGGGATTCTTTCAGTTTCATTTATGGCTTTTAGTTCGTCCTGAATTTCTTGTCTCTGTACCATTCCTTAAGCTTAAGTTCGATATTTGCCCAGTGCCTGCCTTCGTATTCTAGATATACTGTACCTTTTCAGCAGCTCTGTGATTCGTCGCCTACGCCTGTGTACGGAGCATCTCTCTCTTTCTAGTTTACATCTCTCTTAAAGGAATATGTCTTGAGCATACCTGGCTCCGGGTTTAGCGCTTCCCCTTGATTATAATAATAATAATAATTGAGCATACCTCAAGTGCCACAGAGTTAATTCTTTCTAGGCAGAGGTACGAATCCATGTTGTTTAGGATATCTTCCCATCTTGTTTCATTTAAGACATGGTTGATTTGATCCCACTGTATGTTTTTGTTATTGAAGTTAAATTTAGTGAAGGCACCCTCATAACCTATCACATGTTGCTGGTCTGGAGCCCTGCACATATATGTCTACACCTCTGAGTGTTTCGTCTTTGATACGGTTATATTTCGTATCAGATCATCAGTGTTAGTGAAGATGAGGTCCAGCGTATTCTCTAGTCTTGTTGGCTCTGTTACTTGCACCTTCAAGGTGAATTTGGTTCAAAGATTTAATAGGTCATGTATGCGTGAATTATCATTTAAGCTGCCTCTTCGGGTTATCACTGTTAAAACATTTGCTACATTCCTCCATTTTTTTTTGTATCTTAAGTTGATATCCCCGAACAGCAAGATATTTGGGGCAGCAACTAGAAGATTTTTCAGGCTGTAGTTAATTTTCAAAAGTTATTCCTGGAATTGTTGGGCAGTTTAATCCGAAGGCCTGTATACAACCACAATGACAATTTTTTTGTTTTCGATCTTTATTGTCAAAACTTCAACTACATCATTTGAGGTGTCTAGTAGTTCTGAGCAAATGAGCGAATCTGTGACATAGAGGCCATAGTCCCTTTTGTTTTGCCTGTTTACTTTGTCGCATCTGTGTAGGTTATAACCTGGGATCCATATTTCGTTGTCAAAGTGATCCTTTATGTGGGTCTCTGTGAAAACTGCGAACATTCCGTTTGACTCTGCGAGCAGTCCACTGATGAAAGATATTTTGTTCGTCGCTGGCTTTAGATCCTTTATATTTGCCAGGATAAATGTAGTATTGATGGAATGTAAGGGGGGGGGACTTTGTTTGGTGGCGCTAATATTTGTTGTTGTATTGTATCCCGATTTATTTTATTTTTAATATTTTTGTTTGGGAAGGTTATGCAAGTAAAAAAAAACCGTATAGGCTATTACAAATTTCCCTTCGAGCATCGTAGAACTATGATCCCCGATTACCATATGTAAAATCCATAATAATATACTCATAAATAATGAACAAAAGTTACTAATAGGTGAATAATACTGATATATAGTGTACGAAGTACAAGCTGTAAACAAGATGATCTATATGACCAAAGATTCCAGCAGAAGATAATCCAAGAGTCGTGAAACTCGGAGCAAGGTGAACAACGGCATCATAATACATATTCAGTTCACCTGGTAACTGGCTTCTGACATCCACAACGGGTAACTGGCTGCAGACATCCACAACTGGTAACTGGCTGCAGACATCCACAACTGGTAACTGGCTGCAGACATCCACAACTGGTAACTGGCTGCAGACATCCACAACTGGTAACTGGCTGCAGACATCCACAACTGGTAACTGGCTGCAGACATCCACAACTGGTAACTGGCTGCAGACATGCACAACTGGTAACTGGCTGCAGACATCCACAACTGGTAACTGGCTGCAGACATCCACAACTGGTAACTGGCTGCAGACATCCACAACTGGTAACTGGCTGCAGACATCCACAACTGGTAACTGGCTGCAGACATCCACAACTGGTAACTGGCTGCAGACATCCACAACTGGTAACTGGCTGCAGGCATCCACAACTGGTAACTAGCTGCAGACATCCACAATTAGTAATTGGCTGCAGACATCCACAACTGGTAACTGGCTGCAGACATCCACAACTGGTAACTGGCTGCAGACATCCACAACTGGTAACTGGCTGCAGACATCCACAACTGGTAACTGGCTGCAGACATCCACAACTGGTAACTGGCTGCAGACATCCACAACTGGTAACTGGCTGCAGACATCCACAACTGGTAACTGGCTGCAGACATCCACAACTGGTAATTGGCTACAGACATCCACAACTGGTAACTGGCTGCAGACATCCACAACTGGTAACTGGCTGCAGACATCCACAACTGGTAATTGGCTGCAAACATCCACAACTGGTAATTGGCTGCAGACATCCACAACTGGTAATTGGCTGCAGACATCCACAACTGGTAACTGGCTGCAGACATCCACAACTGGTAACTGGCTGCAGACATCCACAACTGGTAACTGGCTGCAGACATCCACAACTGGTAATTGGCTACAGACATCCACAACTGGTAACTGGCTGCAGACATCCACAACTGGTAATTGGCTACAGACATCAACAACTGGTAACTGGCTACAGACATCCACAACTGGTAATTGGCTGCAGACATCCACAACTGGTAACTGGCTGCAGACATCCACAACTGGTAACTGGCTGCAGACATCCACAACTGGTAACTGGCTGCACACATCCACAACTGGTAACTGGCTGCACACATCCACAACTGGTAACTGGCTGCACACATCCACAACTGGTAACTGGGTGCAGACATCCACAACTGGTAACTGGCTGCAGACATCCATAACTGGTAACTGGCTGCAGACATCCACAACTGGTAACTTGGCTGCAGACATGCACAACTGGTAACTGGCTGCAGACATCCACAACTGGTAACTGGCTGCAGACATCCACAACTGGTAACTGGCTGCAGACATCCACAACTGGTAACTGGATGCAGACATCCACAACTGGTAACTTGGCTGCAGACATGCACAACTGGTAACTGGCTGCAGACATCCACAACTGGTAACTGGGTGCAGACATCCACAACTGGTAACTTGGCTGTAGACATCCACAACTGGTAACTGGGTGCAGACATCCACAACTGGTAACTGGGTGCAGACATCCACAACTGGTAACTGGCTGCAGACATCCACAACTGGTAACTGGCTGCAGACATCCACAACTGGTAACTGGCTGCAGACATCCACAACTGGTAACTGGGTGCAGATATCCACAAATGGTAACCGGCTGTACACATCCACAACTGGTAACTGGCTGCAGACATCCACAACTGGTAACTGGCTGCAGACATCCACAACTGGTAACTGGCTGCAGACATCCAAAACTAGTAACTGGCTGCAGACCTCCACAACTGGTAACTGGCTGCAGACATCCACAACTGGTAACTTGGCTGCAGTCCTCCACAACTGGTGACTGGCTGCAGACATGCGCAACTGGTAACTTGGCTGCAGACATGCACAACTGGTAACTTGGCTGCAGACATGCACAACTGGTAACTGGCTGCAGACATCCACAACTGGTAACTGGCTGCAGACATCCACAACTGGTAACTGGCTGCAGACATCCACAACTGGTAACTGGCTGCAGACATCCACAACTGGTAACTGGCTGCAGACATCCACAACTGGTAACTGGCTGCAGACATCCACAACTGGTAACTGGCTGCAGACATCCACAACTGGTAACTGGCTGCAGACAT
The DNA here is from genome assembly GCF_038502225.1 of Cherax quadricarinatus. Taxonomy (NCBI): domain Eukaryota; kingdom Metazoa; phylum Arthropoda; class Malacostraca; order Decapoda; family Parastacidae; genus Cherax; species Cherax quadricarinatus. The sequence continues at coordinate 20,851 of NW_027197501.1, forward strand.
CCACAACTGGTAACTGGCTGCAGACATCCACAGCTGGTAACTGGCTGCAGACATCCACAACTGGTAACTGGCTGCAGACATCCACAACTGGTAACTGGCTGCAGACATCCACAACTGGCAACTGGCTGCAGACATCCACAACTGGTAACTGGCTGCACACATCCACAACTGGTAACTGGCTGCACATATCCACAACTGGTAACTGGCTGCACACATCCACAACTGGTAACTGGCTGCACACATCCACAACTGGCATGAGATGCTATGTTGTGTTTTTTTTCCAAATATTCAAATAAAAATATTCGGAAAAAATACGATTATAAGAAAAAAAAGCACTGCATAATTGCGTCACTGTGATGACGTCATTACATATAGTAAATAAAAGGACACAAGTGCAACTAATGTGAAATTGTATCAGGAGCTTTATCAAGCCATTACAAACAATACATGGACACAGAGGGTATATAAAGGCTCAGAGTGAGGTGAATACTAGTGAGGTACCATTTCGATGTTCACTAGTGGTAGTAGTAGTAGTAGTAGTAGTAGTAGTAGTGGTAGTGACAAAAGTAATACAATATGGTAGAGCAATTAATTCGTACATGAGTAAAAGGATATAAAAGCTATTACTTGGGTAACATAAAAATAGGTTGGACAAATATAAACTGGAATGAGGCAGCTTGTTTCAGTGTTCACTCTCTGTGCTTTGTGTAGTATAACAGGAGAGACTATGTGATGGCAACTTTATTACAACATAGTAAACGATTTTTTTTTTATAATTACCTGAATTCCGCCCTAATTGATCTCGGTCACATTTTGTTCATGGTAGAACATTGTCTCCCGTTATTGCTGTTATGTAACTGCTGAGTCCAAATGTGTATCTCTGCTGAGTAAATATATTCCATGTCTCGCCATTTTCACAAAATATAGCTATTGTAACGCATTATCTCGCAATTTTCACAAAATATAGCTATTGTAACGCATTATCTCGCAATTTTCACAAAATATAGCTATTGTAACGCATTATCCATGAAGGGAACTTACATATAATAAGTGATGGACATAGCCTAGTGGCCGCTGGGCTGAGTCAGCCTGTTGAATACTCAAATAACAAAAATTATAGTTTCATGCATATAATAATAATAACAATAATAATTATTATTATTATTATTATGTTCACACTTCATATTTTCTGAATAGTATATCTTTCCTGATGTATGTGAACTGGGAGTAACTGTGTATGTACACAGCGTACACAGTATACATTCACGAAATGTGTATTTCTCCTCTGAGCGTTTAATGTAATCCCTTTTTTTAAATTAAAATATTGTTATCTGGTGGTGAGGTTAGAAGCAGCCTCACCGACCCTAGTGTAGCTGATTGTTGTCTGGAGGTGAGGTTAGAGGCAGCCTCACCGACCCTAGTGTAGCTGATTGTTGTCTGGAGGTGAGGTTAGAGGCAGCCTCACCGACCCTAGTGTAGCTGATTGTTGTCTGGAGGTGAGGTTAGAGGCAGCCTCACCGACCCTAGTGTAGCTGATTGTTGTCTGGAGGTGAGGTTAGAGCAGCCTCACCGACCAAGTGTAGCTGATTGTTGTCTGGAGGTGAGGTTAGATGCAGCCTCACCGACTAGTGTAGCTGATTGTTGTCTGGAGGTGAGGTTAGAGGCAGCCTCACCTACCCTAGTGTAGCTGATTGTTGTCTGGAGGTGAGGTTAGTGGCAGCCTCACCGACTAGTGTAGCTGATTGTTGTCTGGAGGTGAGGTTAGAGGCAGCCTCACCGACCCTAGTGTAGCTGATTGTTGTCTGGAGGTGAGGTTAGAAGCAGCCTCACCGACCCTAGTGTAGCTGATTGTTGTCTGGAGGTGAGGTTAGATGCAGCCTCACCGACCCTAGTGTAGCTGATTGTTGTCTGGAGGTGAGGTTAGATGCAGCCTCACCGACCCTAGTGTAGCTGATTGTTGTCTGGTGGTGAGGTTAGTGGCAGCCTCACCGACCCTAGTGTAGCTGATTGTTGTCTGGAGGTGAGGTTAGATGCAGCCTCACCGACCCTAGTGTTGCTGATTGTTGTCTGGTGGTGAGGTTAGATGCAGCCTCACCGACCCTAGTGTAGCTGATTGCTGTCTGGTGGTGAGGTTAGAGGCAGCCTCACCGACTTTAGTGTAGCTGATTGTTGTCTGGAGGTGAGGTTAGATGCAGCCTCACCGACCCTAGTGTAGCTGATTGTTGTCTGGAGGTGAGGTTAGAGGCAGCCTCACCGACCCTAGTGTAGCTGATTGTTGTCTGGAGATGAGGTTAGAAGCAGCCTCACCGACTCAAGTGTAGCTGATTGTTGTCTGGAGGTGAGGTTAGATGCAGCCTCACCGACTTTAGTGTAGCTGATTGTTGTCTGGAGGTGAGGTTAGAAGCAGCCTCACCGACTCAAGTGTAGCTGATTGTTGTCTGGAGGTGAGGTTAGAGGCAGCCTCACCGACTTTAGTGTAGCTGATTGTTGTCTGGAGGTGAGGTTAGAGGCAGCCTCACCGACCCTAGTGTAGCTGATTGTTGTCTGGAGGTGAGGTTAGAAGCAGCCTCACCGACCCTAGTGTAGCTGATTGTTGTCTGGAGGTGAGGTTAGATGCAGCCTCACCGACCCTAGTGTAGCTGATTGTTGTCTGGAGGTGAGGTTAGAAGCAGCCTCACCGACCCTAGTGTAGCTGATTGTTGTCTGGTGGTGAGGTTAGTGGCAGCCTCACCGACCCTAGTGTAGCTGATTGTTGTCTGGAGGTGAGGTTAGATGCAGCCTCACCGACCCTAGTGTTGCTGATTGTTGTCTGGTGGTGAGGTTAGATGCAGCCTCACCGACCCTAGTGTAGCTGATTGCTGTCTGGTGGTGAGGTTAGAGGCAGCCTCACCGACTTTAGTGTAGCTGATTGTTGTCTGGAGGTGAGGTTAGAGGCAGCCTCACCGACCCTAGTGTAGCTGATTGTTGTCTGGAGGTGAGGTTAGAGGCAGCCTCACCGACCATAGTGTAGCTGATAGGTTTTAAATCCCATTTAGAACCAAAGTAAGACATGTATACATACAAGGTGTATATCTCGCCATATATACACTCAGGCAAAACATGTATACATACTAGGTGTATATCTCGCCATATATACACTCAACCAAAACATGTATACATACAAGCTGTATATCTCGCCATATATACACTCAATCAAGACATGTATACATACAATGTGTATATCTCGCCATACATACACTCAGAAAAGATATGTGTACATACAAGGTGTATATATTGCCATATATATACACACAACCAAGACATGTATACATACAAGGTGTATATCTCGCCATATATACTTAACCAAGACATATATACATACAAGGTGTATATCTCGCCATATATACACTCAGGCAAGACATGTATACATACAAGGTGTATATATCGCCATATATACACTTGGGCAAGACATGTATACATACAAGGTGTATATATCGCCATGTATACACTCAGGCAAAACATGTATACATACAAGGTGTATCTCGCCATATATACAGTCAGGCAAGACATGTATACATACAAGGTGTATAACTCGCCATATATACACTCAGGGAAGACATGTATACATACAAGGTGTATATCTCGCCATATATACACTCAGGCAAGACATGTATACATACAAGGTGTATATCTCGCCAAATATACACTCAGGCAAGACATGTACACATACAAGGTGTATATCTCGCCATATATACACTCAGGCAAGACATGTACACATACAAGGTGTATATCTCGCCATACATACACTCAGGCAAGACATGTATACATACAAGGTGTATATCTTGCCATATATAGACTCATAGATAATTTTGCTACTCTTATTCCTCTAGGATTAAAATATGGGAGACTTAGGGATGTTCTTGAGGCCCTAAATTGCTCTAACAAGCACCAAATATGATATTAATAATTACATTAATACAAAACAATCCAAATGGAGACAATAAAACAAACATTTAAATAAGATTATCACATGACAAGAAAGCTGTTTTCTTGTATTTATTAAGTAGTTTACAGAAACAGACATTAATTTCGACGTGAAATTTAGAAATTAAATCTGCTTTAACTAAATTACTGTGAGAAAGACTTGTAAAACAGTAAAGATATTAGGTAAGACACATATGCAACAGTTAGGTAACTTTATTTCGAAACGCTTCGCCTACACAGTAGTCTTCTTCAGTCGAGTACAGAAAAGTTGATAGAAGCAGAAGATACTTGAAGACGATGTAATCAGTCCATCACCCTTAAAGTTTTGAGGTGGTCAGTCCCTCAGTCTGGAGAAGAGCATTGTTCCAAAGTTTGAAACAATGCTCTTCTCCAGACTGAGGGACTGACCACCTCAAAACTTCAAGGGTGATGGACTGATTACATCGTCTTCAAGTCTCTTCTGCTTCTATCAACTTTTCTGTACTCGACTGAAGAAGCCTACTGTGTAGGCGAAACGTTTCGAAATAAAGATACCTAACTGTTGCATATGTGTCTTACCTAACAATCTGTCGGTATTTTATACCATTTTAATGTTCAGACAGTAAAGATATTGACCAATGACAACAAACTCCAGTGAGCGATCCATCCTATAATGAACTCTCCTGTCTGGAATAATTTCCTGTTTCTGCTGACAAAACTGCAACATATATTCACATTGCAAATTTTACTCTGAGGTCACAGTCATTACACTAAAATGTATCTCGGTGTATGAGAGAAATATGTAATACGTACTTCTAATATTCGTAGATTTATTATCTCCATGTGGGCTGGCTTATGTCACGGATTATTATTTAGTGTTTACACGTTAATGCCAGTATTACCTTCCTCAGCACGTTAATACCAGTATTACCTTCCTCAGCACGTTAATACCAGTATTACCTTCCTCAGCACGTTAATACCAGTATTACCTTCCTCAGCACGTTAATACCAGTATTACCTTCCTCAGCACGTTAATACCAGTATTACCTTCCTCAGCACGTTAATGCCAGTATTACCTTCCTCAGCACGTTAATGCCAGTATTGCCTTCCTCAGCACGTTAATACCAGTATTACCTTCCTCAGCACGTTAATGCCAGTATTGCCTTCCTCAGCACGTTAATACCAGTATTACCTTCCTCAGCACGTTAATGCCAGTATCACTTGCCTCAGCACGTTAATGCCAGTATTACCTTCCTCAGCACGTTAATGCCAGTATTACCTTCCTCAGCACGTTAATACCAGTATTACCTTCCTCAGCACGTTAATACCAGTATTACCTTCCTCAGCACGTTAATACCAGTATCACTTGCCTCAGCACGTTAATACCAGTATTACTTTCCTCAGCACGTTAATGCCAGTATCACCAGTATTAATACCTTGCCTCAGCACGTTAATACCAGTATTACCTTGCCTCAGCACGTTAATACCAGTATCACCTGCCTCACAGCACGTTAATACCAGTATCACCTGCCTCACCACGTTTACCAGTATCACCTGCCTCACCACGTTAAGACCAGTATCACCTGCCTCAGCACGTTAATCCCAGTATCACCTGCCTCACCACGTTAATACCAGTATCACCTGCCTCAGCACGTTAATACCAGTATCACCTGCCTCAGCACGTTAACACCAGTATCACCTGCCTCACCACGTTAATACCAGTATCACCTGCCTCAGCACGTTAACACCAGTATACCTGCCTCAACACTTACCTCAGCACGTTAATACCAGTATAACCACGTTAATACCAGTATCACCTGCCTCACCACGTTAATACCAGTATCACCTGCCTCAGCACGTTAATACCAGTATCACCTGCCTCACCCTTCCTCAGCACGTTAATACCAGTATCACCTGCCTCAGCACGTTAACACCAGTATCACCTGCCTCAGCACGTTAATACCAGTATCACCTGCCTCACCACGTTAATACCAGTATCACCTGCCTCGGCACGTTAATACCAGTATCACCTGCCACGGCACGTTAACACCAGTATCACCTGCCTCAGCACGTTAATACCAGTATCACCTGCCTCACCACGTTAATACCAGTATCACCTGCCTCACAGCACGTTACCTTCCTCCAATACCTCACCTGCCTCACGTTAATACCAGTATACCTTCCTCCACGTTAATACCAGTATGCCAGTACCTCAGCACGTTAATACCAGTATCACCTGCCTCAGCACGTTAATACCAGTATCACCTGCCTCACCACGTTAATACCAGTATCACCTGCCTCACCACATTAATACCAGTATCACCTGCCTCACCACGTTAATACCAGTATCACCTGCCTCAGCACGTTAATACCAGTATCACCTGCCTCACCACGTTAATACCAGTATCACCTGCCTCACCACGTTAATACCAGTATCACCTGCCTCACCACGTTAATACCAGTATCACCTGCCTCAGCACGTTAATACCAGTATCACCTGCCTCACCACGTTAATACCAGTATCACCTGCCTCACCACGTTAATACCAGTATCACCTGCCTCAGCACGTTAACACCAGTATCACCTGCCTCACCACGTTAATACCAGTATCACCTGCCTCAGCACGTTAACACCAGTATCACCTGCCTCACCACGTTAATACCAGTATCACCTGCCTCAGCACGTTAACACCAGTATCACCTGCCTCACCACGTTAATACCAGTATCACCTGCCTCAGCACGTTAATACCAGTATCACCTGCCTCAGCACACCAGTATCACCTGCCTCAGCACACCAGTATCACCTGCCAGTATCACCTGCCTCACCACGTTAATACCAGTATCACCTGCCTCAGCACGTTAACACCAGTATCACCTGCCTCAGCACGTTAATACCAGTATTGCTGAGTTAGATTTGATCTGTTCAAAATCTGAGAAGAAATTATGATGAATTTGTTATGCGACTATTATTCACACACACACGTTCTTAGCATTCTCTCTCTCTCTCTCTCTCTCTCTCTCTCTCTCTCTCTCTCTCTCTCTCTCTCTCTCTCTCTCTCTCTCTCTCTGACATAATTTTTACAAGCTGAAATTTAATTGAATTATTATTCAGTTACAGGTACATCAAATATTTACCCCTTGCCATGTAATTTTTTACCCCCAAGGGGTAAATTTTTCACTAATGTAAGATAATCTTCAGAGCCTCTTCTGTCCATAACAAGATCACTGTCTCGCCGTCACAGCCTGTCCTCGCCGTCGCAGCCTGTCCTCGCCCTCGCAGCCTGTCCTACCAGTTACATCTCATTGTTTCCTTCTTATCCTGTTCTTTTCCTCATAGCCTGTTATTTCCTTCTTAGGCTGTCTTTTTTTGCCGCAGCCTGTCCTCTCCGTCCCAACCTGTCTTCTCCGATACAGCCCAATTATGGTAATAGCCGTAGTGTTAGGAATAAGATGGACGAGTTGAGATTAGTTGCAAGTGAAGGTAACATTGATGTATTTGCCATCACTGAGACATGGTTTAATTCCAAAAGTCGGGACATGCCTGTGGAATGTCACAATCAGGGTTTTAAATTGTTCCAAGTAGATAGGAGTATCGGGAAGGGGGATGGGGTGGCACTGTATGTCCGTGAATGCTTGAACTGTTGCATAAAAATGGGTATTAAGTCTGCAGTAACACATACAGAGTTTGTCTGGATAGAATTTTCAGAGGGGCATGAAAAATTGATTCTAGGAGTGATATACCATCCCCTAAACTTAGATAGGGACCAAGGGAGATTACTATGGGAGGAAACTGTTAAAGCCACAAGACATGATAATGTAATAATTCTAGGGGATTTTAACTTTAGTCAGATTGATTGGAATTTCTTGATTGGGAATTTACAATCAAATGACTTCTTAGTAGTTCAGGACTGTTTTTTAAAGCAGTTTGTGACAGAACCTACAGGGGGAAATAACCTGCTTGACTTGCTTCTGGCAAACAAGGAAATCCTTGTTAATAATTTAGAAATTACAGAGGAACTCAGCACAAGTGATTACAAATCAATTACCTTTAGTATAGAATGGAAGTATGACAATAGGGATTATTCAGTAATGGTCCCAGATTTTCGCTTAGCAGATTACAATGGGCTTAGAGAACACTTATCATCTGTTGACTGGGATAATGAAGAGAGCTATCAATATGACAGCTTTCTGAACACTATACATGCTGCCCAAAGAACATATATCTTGTATAAATAAATTAGATCAAATAAAAACAACCCATAATGGATGAATATAAGCTCAAATATCTTTTAGGGCAGAAGAAAGGAATTTATAGATGCATCAAAAGATGTGAGGGTCATCTTATGAATCAGTATATTGACATTAAGAGGGACGTTAAAAAGGGGATAAGAAAATCTAAAAGGGAGTATGAAATTAAAGTTGCTAGGGATTCGAAAACTAACTCAAAAAGTTTTTTCCAGATGAATAGAACAAAAGTTATAGATAAGATAGAGCCCCTTAAAAATAACTATGGGCATCTTACTGACAAAGAGAACGAAATGTGCTCGATTTTAAATAATTATTTTTTTCTCGGTTCTTACACAGAAAGACACTAACAATACCTCAGTAATTAATTTTTATAGTGGGCCTGAAGAAGATAAATTATGTAACATTATAATCACTAGTGAAATGGCTATGAAACAAATATACCAACTGAAACAAAATAAATCACTGGGTCCTGATGAACTTTTTTCAAGGGTTCTTAAGGAATGCAAAACAGAACTGTGAGAACCATTTACTAATATTTTTAATTTATCTCTTCAAACAGGTGTAGTGTCTGATAATTGGAAGATGGCTAATACAATTCCTATTTTTTAAAGCAGGGGACAAGTCGTTACCGTCAAATTAGCGCCCATTAAGCCTGACCTCAATTGTAGGTAAATTGCTAGTCAGTTATAGCTGAGATTAAAAGAAGCCATCTGGATAAGCATAATCTGATTAATGATACTCAACATGGATTCACGAGAGGCCTTTCTTCTGTAACTAATTTATTAACTTTCTTCAGTAAAGCTTTTGAAGCTGTTGATCACGATAAAAAATATGATATTATTTAGATTTTAGTAAGGCTTTTGATAGACTACAGCACCAGAGTGTTAAAGAAAGTGGCAGCTCATGGCATTGAGGCAAAAATACTCTCATGGATCGAGTAATGGCTTATAGACAGGAAGCAGAGAATGTGCATAAATGGGGTTAAATCCAAGTTGGGATCTGTAACAAGTGGCGTTCCACAGGAATCAGTCTTGGGTCCATTTTTGTTTATATATATCAACGATATTGATGAGTGAATTACTTGTGAAATGAGCAAATTCGCCAATGACACAAAGATAGATAGGATAATTGATTCAAATGTTAATGTCACGGAACTGGAGTAGGATTTACACACACTCAATACCTGGTCAGAAAAGTGGCAGATGCAGCTCAATGTAGATAAATGCAAGGTTCTGAAGCTCAGGAGTATCCATAACCCTAGCACTTAAAAGTTAAATAATGTAGAGCTTAGCCATACAGATTGCAAAAAGGACTTAGGGGTTATGATAAGCAGTAACCTTAAACCAAGACAGCAATGCCTAAGCATACATAATAAGGCAAACAAATTACTGGGATATATATCAAAAAGTGTAAGCAACAGAAGTCAAGAGGTTATATTACAGTTTTATACATCATTAGTAAGGCCTCACCTAGATTATGCAACTCAGTTCTGGTCTCCATATTACAGAATGGACATAAATTCTTTCAAAAACATTCAGCATAGAATGACTAAATTAATACATAGCATTAGAAATCTTCCTTATGAAGTAAGATTGAAGATCCTTAAATTACATTCACTTGTTAGACGAAGAATGAGGGAAGACATGATCGAAGTGTATAAGTGGAAGATGGGTATCAATAATGGGGATATAAATAAGGCCTTGAGGATATCCCTCCATGAGAGAACCCGCAGTAATGGATTCAAATTAAACAAGTTTAGATTTAGAAAGGATACAGGAAAGTATTGGTTTTGAAATAGGGTAGTTGATGAGTGGAACAGTCTGCCTAGTAGGGTCATTGAGGCTAAAACCTTGGGTAGTTTCAAATTTAGGTTGGATAAATACAGGAGTGAGAGGGGATGGATTTGAGTGGGACTTGCACATGTAAACCAAGACAGCAATGCCTAAGCGTACGTAATAAGGCAAATAGATTACTGGGATTTATATCAAGAAGTGTAAGCAACAGAAGTCCAGAGGTCATACTGCAGCTTTATACATCATTAGTAAGGCCTCACCTAGATTATGCAGCTCAGTTCTGGTCTCCGTATTACAAAATGGACATAAATTCGTTAGAAAACATTCAGCGTAGGATGACTAAATTAATACATAGCATTAGAAATCTTCCTTATGAAGAAAGATTGAAGACTCTTAAGTTACATTCACTTGTTAGACGAAGAATGAGGGGAGACCTGATCGAAGTGTATAAGTGGAACATAGGTGTTAATAAAGGGGATATTAATAAGGTCTTGAGGATGTCTCTCCAAGAGAGAACCCGCAGTAATGGATTTAAATTAGATAAGTTTAGATTTAGAAAGGACATAGGAAAGTATTGGTTTGGAAATAGGGTAGTTGATGAGTGGAACAGTCTACCTAGTTGGGTTATTGAGGCTAGGACTTTGGGTAGTTTCAAATCTAGGTTGGATAAGTACATGAGTGGGAGGGGTTGGATTTGAGTGGGACTTTCACATCAGAGCTTATTTCTTGGGTGGCATTGAAATTGGGTTGGGCAAATGTTTTGTTAGTGGGATGAATTGTAAAGGACCTGCCTAGTATGGGCCAGCAGGCCTCCTGCAGCGTTCCTCCTTTCTTATGTTCTTATGTTCTTATATAAAAGCTATTACTTGGGTAACATAAAGATAGGTTAGACAAATATAGACTGGATAGAGAAGGCCTGTTTCAGTGTTCAGTGTTACGTTCTTCTGTTATTGTACTGTATTGGTCTTCTGTGTTATTGTACTGTATTGGTCTTCTGTGTTATTGTACTGCATTGGTCTTCTGTGTTATTGTACTGTATTGGTCTTCTGTGTTATTGTACTGTATTGGTCTTCTGTGTTATTGTACTGTATTGGTCTTCTGTGTTATTGTACTGTATTGGTCTTCTGTGTCATTGTACTGTATTGGTCTTCTGTGTTATTGTACTGTATTGGTCTTCTGTGTTATTGTACGGTATTGGTCTTCTGTGTTACTGTACTGCACTGGTCTTCTGTGTTATTGTACTGTATTGGTCTTCTGTGTAATTGTACTGTATTGGTCTTCTGTGTTATTGTACTGTATTGATCTTCTGTGTTATTGTACTGTATTGGTCTTCTGTGTTATTGTACTGTACTGGTCTTCTGTGTTATTGTACTGTACTGGTCTTGTGTGTTATTGCACTGTACTGGTCTTCTGTGTTATTGCACTGTACTGGTCTTCTGTGTTATTGCACTGTACTGGTCTTGCACTGTACTGGTCTTCTGTGTTATTGCACTGCACCACAAAGCTCTGTTGAGATTTTTGGCCTTACCAGCTAAGATATAATTATATATAATGAACACTTAGCTGATAAATGACAGCAAATCGTCTACACAGCCGCCCCTGCAGACGAGGTCTAGAAGCTGTCGAAACCATCACAACAGTGGGCTGTCAAGAGATACAATTTGTAAGTATAAATTACCCCTAGGGGGTGTTATGTCAGCATATTTCATTCGATGATGGCTGACGATATACTTACTTGTTTGGACTCAAAAGTCCACACCTTACTGCCGATTATAGGTTGATTACAAACTCCTTGTGACTCAAGAATTGCGCAATCCCCCGATCTACAAGAAATTCGTAACATACCTTGCTCTTTGTAACGTGAGCTATGGTGTTCTCAACACCTTCGACAGATATCGGTGACTTGATAGAAGCTGAAGTGTCCTCGGATGTCCACGTCTTCCATTGTCTAGGAAACGCACACTGGTACACTATGTTCCACAAGATTCGTCTTTATTGTTCACAATGTATCACAAGAGAAGCTGATCACACTTCTCTAAGTGTTTGTGTTAGAGACACTTTGTTCACACTAACGCACAGATCAGTGTTCTTTGTTGGTTATCCTGGCGTCAGTGTCTCGTAGTAGAGTCAAAGATAGTCTGCCAGACGCTACAGGGCTCCATCCCGTCACTGGCCCCAGCACAAAAAAAAAACGCTGACCTAGTACCTTGCATCCTTGTCACCTCCTCGATGAAGCAAAGCAGAATGTTTGTTTCTTGCTGTCTTAATCATAGACAACAATGTACACTATCTTTACTATGGTAATAAAGTGGGAGCAGGATTTTCCTTAATTGTCCTGCTAAATAAGAGATGTACTGTCTCTTATAAAAATACACGTTGCAACACCCCTGCAAGGAGCAGAGGTCACTTGATTACGTGGCATAGCATCTGTGATCAATTACTCACTCTAGCAGTAAACAAGATACTCGCCCCTTCCGAGAGGGCTTGGTCCCTCAGGGCTGAAAGGGGCTGAAGGGGCTGAAGGGGGCTGATACCCCCCTCCTGGAGAAAATTTCTCCACACTGGGGGGCGGCGGAGGTTCGCTGCAGGTGAACTATTCATCACTTAACATTAATTTAATTTTCTCACTCGCCACCACTGCTGCTTGTCTTTTCTGAACAGCTTTAGTCTGTGTGGTGTCTGGAGAATCACTAATTTTGTTTTCAACACTGTGTAATTCTAACGGCACTAGTTTATTTATTGTCCGCTTATTCACTACACCTTTGCTTAAAACATCAACTGTCCTGATGATTCCATTTGCATCAGGATATATGGTCACAATTTTTCCAAGTGGCCATTGGGACCTCGGACCATCATTGTCAATAATCACTATGTCACCAGGTCTTAAGGACTTATGATTTTCAGGAACACCAGCTCCATAGAAGTGTTCTCTCAATGAGGTGAGATAGTCTTCTCGCCAAATTTTCTCCCAACGTTCAATCACTTTATTAAGGTGTTTGAATTTACGTCTGAGTTGCTCAGGTTCGAAATAAGTAGGATCCTCTATGATTTCTTTATCATTCATGGGAGGAACAGGTTCGAGCCTTCTGCCATGGAGTAAATGAGATGGACTTAACACTTCTAAATTGTCCAGATCATCGGTAACATAAGTTAGAGGTCTGTTGTTGACTCTATTTTCTATTTCAGTCACAACTGTACGGAATTCTTCTAAGTCGATTCTTTGACGATGAAGAGTCTTCCTTAAACAACGTTTTACAATGCCGATCATTCTTTCATAAAATCCGCCGTGCCATGGAGATTTAGGAGGAATGTATCTCCAACGACAACTGCGTTGATTCAGCATCTGTTGTACTTCTGGTTGATCAAAGATCTTGCTTATATAAGCAGCACCAGCAACAAAGTTCGTTGCATTATCTGAAATCATCAGTCTGGGACATGCCCTTCTGGCTGCAAACCTTCTGCAATAATTTGATAAAAGTTTCAGCAGACATGTCAGTGGCTACTTCTAGATGTACTGCTCTAGTCGTAGCACAAGTGAACAAACAGATGTACACCTTGATGGGAACTTTGTCAACTGTTTTGGTTAAAATTATTGGTCCAGTGTAATCTACACCTGTCACCTCAAATGGAGTGATATGACAAACTCTTTCAGAGGGATATGGAGGTGGACCTGGATACTGACATACTCGCATATCGTAGTGACGACAAGTAATACAGTCCTTTATTTGTTTTTTCACACTTTGTCGACCTTGAGGTATCCAGTAGGATTGTCGTATATGACAAAGTGTGTCAGCTACCCCACCATGTAACACGTTACTGTGGGCGTTTTGCACAATCAGTTTTGTTAGCCAATGATTCTTGGGGATCAATATTGGATGTATGGCTTCTTTAGGTAGTGAAGAATTATGAATTCTTCCTCGACATCTTATAATCTTTTCTGAGTCGAGATAAAGTCCTAAAGAATTAATCATGACAGGTTTCTTTGGGGATTTATCTTGTGTTTCTAGAAATTTATATTCTGTAGAGAAAACATCTTTCTGTATTAGTTTCACCCAGTATTTAATGGGTTCAAGACATTCATAATCAGGTTTTATTCCTTTAATGAATTTAAAGACAAGAGCTGTAACTCTTAAGAGTTTACCCAAAGATGAGTATTTAGATCCATCAATGACTATTTCTGTTGTGTCTGCAGTATTTACACAACTTATTTCTGCTGTGTTCAAGCAGACTGTTTCTTCTGGCATAATGTGAGCTTTTTGCTGAGGCCAGTTATTTTCATTAGAGAGCCAGTTCGGTCCGTGGAGCCATAATTTATTATCCACAAATTTCTTGAGTGGGACACCACGTGACAACATGTCAGCTGGATTCTCTTGGGTAGAGACGTGGAGAAAGAGATAATCTCTCTGCATCTCTTTTATTTCTGCTACTCTGTTCTGTACATAGACCAACTTACTCTTATTATTTCTTAACCACTGGAGAACTGCTTCATTATCACTCCAGATCACGGTTTTCTCAATAGTGAGATGATCAAGTACTTTGTTGAGATAGACAGCTAATTTTGTACCTACATAGAGTGCTGTCAGTTCCAATTGTGGTACTGTTCTGACCTTCAAGGGTGCTACCCTGGCCTTTGAAGTAATTAGTGTACTTCCTTCAGCATTACTCATGTAAGCTACAGCGCCATAACCTCTGGTTGACGCATCACAGAACACATGTAATGTGTACTTGTTTCCCTCTTGACCTATTTGTCTGGGAAATTTAATTTGATGAAGTTGTTTAAACTCCTTGGATATTTCATCCCATGCTTGACTCATTTCTAGAGGCAAGTTCTCATCCCATCCAATTTTGAGTTTCCATGCATCTTGCATAAGCATTTTACCCTTTATGGTAATTGGTGAGACGAGTCCTAGAGGATCAAAACATTGTGATACCTCTGACAGTAAACTACGTTTAGTGAGTGTACTGCATGATTTATTGTTTATCTTTTTGAGACTCAAAGTATCTTCCTGTGTGTTCCAATTAAGTCCCAGCATATTGTTGCAATCAGGAATTTCAGTTTCAGGGAAATCTTCTTTGATAAGTTCCCTTAATTGCTTTGAATTTGTATTCCACATCCTTAGAGGCATATTTGCTTCTTTCATCTCCTTGTTAGCTTCTCTGTATAAGGATTTCAAATCCTCCTCTTTATTCACAGTACCTTGAAGATTGTCCACATAGAAACTTTTCTTTAAGATTTCTTTGAAGGGACTTTCAGATTTCTTCAAATGTGTATTTAGAGTAGCTTCTAGTAAGAATGGAGAGGATGTTGCACCAAATAATACTGATTTGAAACGATAAGTTTTCACAGGACTTTGAGGATCATGTGGATTTTCAGGCCACAAGAATCGAGTATAATCTCTATCTATTTCTTGTAGTCCTACTCTTAAGAAAGCTTTGGAAATATCAGCCGTGTAGGCATATGGGTTTGTGCGAAATTTCATAAGCACGTCTCCAAGCTTCTCAGTTAGTGAGGGTCCGGTCATCAGACAGTCATTAAGACTTGCTACATCTTTATTTGCACGTGCGCTGCAATTATATACAACACGTAGTGGAGTGGTTTCAGAATCTTTTCTGACTCCATGGTGCGGGAGATAATGAGCGTTTGTCTTCAACTTATCTTCGACTATTTCCTCAATGAATTTATTGTCCAACTGTTCTTGTATGATATTATCATAGACAGTCAGTAGCTCTGGATTCTTCCTGAGCTCATGTATTTGTGCTTTCATCTGTCCGAAAGCCATGCGATAATTGCTAGGCAGATGTGGTGGATTTAATTTCCATGGTAACCTAACCCAATACTGTCCATCTTTATATTTGACAGTGTCCAAATATTGGTTATAAGTCTGAGACTCTTGTGGGCTTGGTTTATTTACATCAATACCTATCGCATCTAAATCCCACAACTTATCAACTGGTTCATTCATTTCTTCCAGTAATGATAATTTTTGCTGTGGTACATGATCAGCGGTTATTCTCGTAACTAGTACATTTTCCACTGAATCAATATCAGCTTCTTTCCCACTTTGAGAGGGAATGGGACCACATATCATGTGGCCTCCTGCTGTTTTCAGCAAGTGAACATCATGTTTACTTACTATATTTTGCACAAAACAGTGATAATAATCACTTCCAATGATTAAATCAATTGGACTAATTGTGTCCGTCTGTATGTCAGGACAGGCTAACTTGACCTTAGCTGCTTTCAGTGCTGCAACTGTTTCTTTTAATCCCTGGATCTGCACAGACTTAGGCAAATCATCTACTACCACAGCTTCTACTGTCTTTTTCCTGTTTCCTAGACCAACAGTGATTCTGGCTAGGTCATATGTCTGTTTACCAGAATTGTGGAAAAAACCAGCTATATCTAACTGTATTTTGGCATAGGGTTGTTTATTCAGTTTCTGCAACACTGTTCTTCTTATGAAGGACCTTTGTGAGCCTTGATCAAATAGTGTTAGCACATTGGTTTTGTGTAATTTATTAGATAACTCAACTCGAGCTATCGGGAGAGCAGTTGCTTTAAACTTATCTCTCACATTTAATGCTGTTGCTTGTTGACTTCCTGATTCTGTGGAAGTCTGCTGCTGTTCAGCAAAAGTATTTGGGCATAATGCTGTATGATGCATACCCTTGCATTTAAAACACTTCTTCAGTGAGCATTTTCCTCCCTTGTGTTCACCTAAACACTTGATGCATCTTTTCAGCTGATGAACACGTTGTTTACGTGCCTCCATTGATGTGTATTGACTACAATACTGTGCCCAATGTGTTCCATCACAAAGTACACATTTTGGAGTACGTTTATGTATGACAGTCTGTTTACTGTCTATTGTATTCACAGCTTGATAAATGCCTATATGGGATTTCCCATTATGTGGTTTAGTGGGAGTAGGTATACTCTTTTTATACTGAGTTGAAGGTTTATTATCCACTGGATTTGTGGATTTTTCATCTTGTCTCGTTGCTTGCATGCATGAAACTATTGTTTGTAAACCATTGCTAATTTCCTCACAAGTGAAATAGCGTTTATTGAACATAATATTTAATCGTTCAATAGTTTGTGGTGACAACTTATCTTGTACAATACCACTGATAAACCAATCACATTGTCTTAGGTCATATTTAGCACCTAGAGATCTGAGACTATTGTCTAATGTGATTCTAAATGCCTGTAAGTCTGAAAAACAATGTTTGGGTGGCTTCAAGCTTGATATTAAGACTGCATGTCTAACTCTAGCCTTGTCAGCATCGAAGTAATTGTCTGCTAAGACACGTAAGGCTATTTGATAATTGCCTTTAACCACCGGAAATGACTTAATCAGTTCATAGGGTTCTCCCTTCACAAGACATTTAAGATAATTGAACTTAGCAATCTCATCTATGTCAGTTCGTGAATTTACTATGGATTGAAAACCACTAATGAATTCTTCATAATTATGACCTTGGAAAATAGGTAATGACAATGTAGGTAAGCTTGGTAATGGGACACTTGTTGTTACAGGTGTAACAGGTGTTTGACCACTAGTTACAGTAGGTCTCTGTGACAGAGTTTTACGGCAGATAGCCTGTACTCCTGTCCACCTTAATTGTTGATCACTAAAAGTATCCAAAACATTTTTAATTTCATCCTCAGATGGATCTGATTCAAGAAATTTATTTTCATAATGTGTATAGTCTGAATTAATTATTTCCAGACGTTGTGTAAATAATTCAAACTTGACCTCAAGATCATCAAAATCTATGTTTGTATCTTGAGTTAATCCTAGACAGACTGAAATTAGATTTTCTAATTGTGTAATCTTAGTCTGTAAAGACTGAAACTGAGTTTTCAAACAAGCCATTTTAATGGTATACTGAAAATTCTAGCACCACACTTAGAGTGTTTAAAAAACACTGTACTGCTATAAACAGCTGAGTTTTTGTTATGCTTAAGTCAGCAATAATCGAGTCAGACACTACTGACCCACTAAGCTTAACCTCAGGGTCAATGACCATGAAGGGTACACCGTACATGTGGCTGGTGTTTATGGCTTAGAGTTTGCTGTGTCAGCCTGACCACGATGATTAATCGTAAATAACGATGTTATACACTTCATTCACTATACACTATAAATGTCACTGTATAACTGTAATCACACGTGAATATTACTTACACATATATAAATTTCACTGTTAATATATATTTGAAAGCTTACACTTTATATATAAGTTCCTTTAATATAACAGGTAGATCTATAAGAAACAAACTTTAACACAATCTTGTCTCTTAATTTCTGTCTATAAACATTATAAACACTATGTGTATATATACACTCAGACAAACAACATCACTTGGGTGTTGTCTTAATCAGCGATTTCTCGAGATTGGAGCAGTGGATGCAGGGGTGCCATCCCCCGTTTTCTTGTTGGGTGAGTCACCCAGCTCCCGTTTTCTTTGGGTGAACGCTGGGTGAGCGCCCGTTTTCTTTTGGCTGCCCATTCTCTGTGATTGAGTCTGGAGGGACTCATTTATACTGATTTATATTGTAAAACACTAGTTTTACAGCTTTTTTCGAAGGACCTTGGCTCATAGGTTATTTGTACACTGTAGTACAACATATTTGGACCACAGTGTGGTCTTTATCCGGTTCGAGCACGACCAAAGCTCTGTTGAGATTTTGGCCTTACCAGCTAAGTTTATTATAACTATATATAATGAACACTTAGCTGATAAATGACAGCAAATCGTCTACACAGCCGCCCCTGCAGACGAGGTCTAGAAGCTGTCGAAACCATCACAACAGTGGGCTGTCAAGAGATACAATTTGTAAGTATAAATTACCCCTAGGGGGTGTTATGTCAGCATATTTCATTCGATGATGGCTGACGAAATACTTACTTGTTTGGACTCAAAAGTCCACACCTTACTGCCGATTATAGGTTGATTACAAACTCCTTGTGACTCAAGAATTGCGCAATCCCCCGATCTACAAGAAATTCGTAACATACCTTGCTCTTTGTAACGTGAGCTATGGTGTTCTCAACACCTTCGACAGATATCGGTGACTTGATAGAAGCTGAAGTGTCCTTGGATGTCCACGTCTTCCATTGTCTAGGAAACGCACACTGGTACACTATGTTCCACAAGATTTGTCTTTATTGTTCACAATGTATCACAAGAGAAGCTGATCACACTTCTCTTAAGTGTTTGTGTTTGAGACACTTTGTTCACACTAACGCACAGATCAGTGTTCTTTACTGGTTATCCTGGCGTCAGTGTCACTCGTAGTAGAGTCAAAGTTAGTCTGCCAGACGCTACAGCGCTCCATGCAGTCACTCCCCCAGTACACAAAAAAAACGCTGACCTAGTACCTTGCATCCTTGTCACCTCCTCGATGAAGCAAAGCAGAATGTTTGTTTCTTGCTGTCTTAATCATAGACAACAATGCACTATCTTTACTATGGTAATAAAGTGGGAGCAGGATTTTCCTTAATTGTCCTGCTAAGTAAGAGATGTACTGTCTCTTATAAAAATACACGTTGCAACACCCCTGCAAGGAGCAGAGGTCACTTGATTACGTGGCATAGCATCTGTGATCAATTACTCACTCTAGCAGTAAACAAGACGCTCGCCCCTTCTGAGTGGCCCCTCAGGGCTGAAAGGGGCTGAAGGGGGCTGAAGGGGGCTGAAGGGGGCTGATACCCCCCTCCTGGAGAAAATTTCTCCACAACTGCACTGGTCTTCTGTATTATTGCACTGTACTGGTCTTCTGTGTTATTGCAATGTACTGGTCTTCTGTGTTATTGCACTGTACTGGTTTTCTGTGTTATTGTACTGTACTGGTCTTCTGTGTTATTGCACTGTACTGGTCTTCTGTGTTACTGTACTGTACTGGTCTTCTGTGTTATTGCACTGTACTGGTCTTCTGTGTTATTGCACTGTACTGGTCTTCTGTGTTATTGTACTGTACTGGTCTTCTGTGTTATTGCACTGTACTGGTCTTCTGTGTTATTGCACTGTACTGGTCTTCTGTGTTATTGCACTGTACTGGTCTTCTGTGTTATTGTACTGTACTGGTCTTCTGTGTTATTGCACTGTACTGGTCTTCTGTGTTATTGCACTGTACTGGTCTTCTGTGTTATTGCACTGTACTGGTCTTCTGTGTTATTGCACTGTACTGGTCTTCTGTGTTATTGCACTGTACTGGTCTTCTGTGTTATTGCACTGTACTGGTCTTCTGTGTTACTGTACTGTACTGGTCTTGTGTCTTGCAACATCGTTATTGTAATTTAATGTTTTTATATTATTCTGTTCTTCTCTGTTATTGTACTGTTTTATGTTATATATTTTTTGTTAAGCTGTTTGTTTGTTATTAAACTTTTTTGTTATTTTACTTATTTATGTGTCCGTATACTGTTACATTTCTCAATTTACTGTTTTATGTGTTTATATGTTTCATGTGTCCTTATACTGTTTTATTGTTATACTATTTTATTGTTATACTGTTTTATGAGTTACTTTCTGGTTTTGTGTGTCACTATACTGTTTCATGTGTTACTATAACACCAGCTGACATAATTCATCTTATACGTAACAAACGAACCGCTACCTAAAATATTTTACCAACAGAGTCCTGCCAGCACTATTTCCAGCAGAAACTTACCAGAGATCTTCTACCAATAGTCTTCTGGTAACAATCCTTCCAGTAGTATTCTTCCAATGGCATTCAGTCTTATACACTTGAATCCTCCCAACAGAATCCTAAGAAAAGAATCTTACCAATAGTCTTCTATTAGTTATTTACCAGACAGGTTACATACAGTGTTATTAACTCTGGTGTATCAGACAGACTTTATACACATCACAACACAACGATGTTGGTGAAAAAACACATAACAGCTGAGAGGAACTTTCACCTGTGAAACAAACTTCTTCATTCAATTGTCTTTTTCATTTCTTACCGACTTTGTGCCATCTATCTCTGCAACATAGTGCACCACAACATTCAGTGTGCAATATATATCTGCAACATCGTGTACCACAACATTCAGTGTGTCATATATCTCTGCAACATAGTGCACCACAACATTCAGCGTGTAATATATGTTAACATTGATACATCACAGTACATAACAGCATGATAGACATTAACACGCAGTCGTATTGGCCAGGTTGTGGCAACACACAGTCGTACTTGCCATGTTGTGGCAACACACAGTCGTACTGCCGTGGATGGGGCAACAGAAAGTCGCACTGGCCAGATTGTGGCAACAGTCATACTGGCCAGGTTGTGGCAACACAGTCGTACTGGCCAGGTTTTGGCAACACACAGTCGTACTTGCCAAAATTTTAATTAGCCTCCCCTCGGTGACCGAACTGTGTAGCAGTTTGGTCTCGTCTAGCTGGTGTACGGTCGTGACTGTCTTGGTGTGTGTAATTACTGGACGCAGTTTACTGTGTGTGTCCCCTCCAGTAATTCCACCCACCTGGACAGTCACTACCGTAGACCAGCTAGACAAGACCAAGTTTCCACCCATCAAGGTCACTAAGGGTGGCAACCGCTGACTGGGGAAGTGGGGAAGGGAATCCACCTGAGGTGACACAAGCGGACTCCTGGAGACACTGATCCGGGGAAGGCACCGCTGACTCTGGGGAAGTGGGGAGGGGAGTCCACTCAGGTGACAAGTGGACTCCTGGAAACACTGATCCGGGGAAGGCACCGCTGACTCTGGGGAAGTGGGGAAGGGAGTCCACTCAGGTGACAAGTGGACTCCTGGAAACACTGATCCGGGGAAAGCACCGCCGACCTTAGGTAAGTGGGGAAGGGGAGACATCCGGGAGCGAACGAATGGATTCCTAGATACATGAACTTGGGGAAGGTTGTTGTTGAGGCTGACCTTGGATAAGTGGGGAAGGGGAGACATCCGGGAGCGAACGGATGGATTCCTGGATACATGAACCTGGGAAAAGCATGAATACTAGCAGTTGAGGCTGACCTTGGGTAAGTGGGGAAGGGGAGACATCCGGCGGTAGACGGATGGATTCCTGGATACATGAACCTGAGGAAAGCAAGAATACCGCTGACTTTGGGGAAGTGGGGAGACACTGATCCAGGGAAGGCACTGACCTAACTTGCTGACCTTAGGTAAGTGGGGAAGGGAAGACATCTGGGAGCGAACGGATGGATTCCTGGATACATGAACTTGGGGAAGGTTGTTGTTGAGGCTGACCTTGGGGGCGTGGGGAAGGGAAAACATCCGGGAGCGAACGGATGGATTCCTGGATGCATGAACCTGGGGAAAGCATGAATACTATCAGTTGAGGCTGACCTTGGGTAAGTGAGGAAGGGAAGACATCCGGCGGTAGACGGATGGATTCCTGGATACATGAACCTGGGGAAGGCAAGAATACAGGTTGGTGAGGCTGACGTTGGGGAAGTGAGGAAGGGAAAACATCCGGCGGCGGACGGATGAATTCCTGGATACATAACCCTAGGGAAGGCTGAGGCCGGAAGGCAGAGAAACAGAGGCGAGGCTGACCTTAGGGAAGTGAGGAAGGGGAGACATCCGGGGGCCCACGGATGGATTCCTGGATACATGAACCTGGGGAAGGCGAGGGGGGGGGTGGACCTTAAAGACGAACCACTGGCCTCCACGTGGCAAGGTCTGGTAACTTAGAGGTAACTCTGGGCTGACAGTGGTCGCAAATAATATAATTTGGATTCAAAAGCCTCCCTGACAGTAGTCACGGTGGTGTTATTACCATTCCAGCCTCCCTGACAGTAGCCACGGAGGTGTTATTCCCTCTCCAGCCTCCCTGACAGTAGTCACGGTGGTGTTATTTCCACTCCAGCCTCCCTGACAGTAGCCACGGTGGTGTTATTCCCTCTCCAGCCTCCCTGACAGTAGTCACGGTGGTGTTATTCCCACTCCAGCCTCCCTGACAGTAGTCATGGTGGTTTTATTCCCACACTTATTTGTGTTCATTCACCGGAGTTAACATTATTGTTCACATTATTCATTAACTCAACAGAGATAACTCTGAAACGACTAAAACCGGCAGTAATATATATGTTGTAGAGTGGTAGAGCGAGGTGAAGATGGCAGGTCTCCTGGGTACACATGTCTGGTACTCTAACATAACGCAGGTAACCATCTGGAAAAGACCCGGGACGGCTAACATAGTGTTTATGTAAGCATGTGCGTGTGTTGCTGGAGGCGGACCCAAGAGTTAGGTGTCTTCAATCCAAAACGTTTCGCCTACACAGTAGGCTTCTTCAGTCTAATGCAGAGGCAGCAGCAGAAGCAGTGATCCCTGGAAGGTATCCCCGTACTGCACGAACCTTGCTATTCTTCTCTGTTACTGTACTTTTCTGTGCTAACATAGTGTTTATGTAAGCATGTGCGTGTGTTGCTGGAGGCGGACCCAAGAGTTAGGTGTCTTCAATCCAAAACGTTTCGCCTACACAGTAGGCTTCTTCAGTCTAATGCAGAGGCAGCAGCAGAAGCAGTGATCCCTGGAAGGTATCCCCGTACTGCACGAACCTTGCTATTCTTCTCTGTTACTGTACTTTTCTTGTGTTACTGTACTTTTCTGTGCTACTGTACCGTACTGTTCTTCTGTATTACTGTACTGTACTCTACCGTTCTTCTGTTTTAATTATCTGTTTTAGTTTATTGTAATGGTCTTTTCTGTTATTTCACTGGTCTTCTCTGTTACTGTACTGTACCCATTCTTCTGTATTACTGTACTGGTCTTCTGTTGCTCTATTGATCTCCTCTGCTACTGTACTGTACCCGTTCTTCTGTGTTGCTGTATTGTTCTTCTGTTACTGTACTGGTCTTCTCTGTTACTGTAGTGGTTTTCTGTTACTGTACTGGTCTTCTCTGTTGCTGTACTGGTTTTCTATTACTGTACTGGTCCTCTCTGTTACTGCACTGTAGCCGTTCTTCTGTGTTACTATACTGGTCTTCTGTGTTACTATTCTCAGCTGAACGTCTTCCTCCTGAACAGAAGAATGGAAAAATAACTAATAAATAACTTGATGGATAATAATTATGATAATTTTCTAAGGATTTTAATTAAAAATAAAATAAAAATTTGCTGCTGTGGTTCCAGTATGATGTTGGGACAAAGTATCTTATACCCAGGATGGTCTTCTGATGATGATTTAGAAGAAATGATGTTGGTTATTCTGGGTGGCGGTGTTCGTCCGATGTTCCGAAAATCCTGTCACTACTTGGTTGTATCACCACAATTCAGATTTTAGAGGTGAGGAGTCGTAATGTGCCACTACGTCCTGTAGACAGGGATCTTGCTCCAGTTAACTAGCGTTCACCTTGGTTGACCAGGCCAGCAGCAGAGTTGATTATTAAGAAAACAACACTGGTTACATAAGTATTAAATAAGTATAACATTGAAAAAAGACAAATGGTAGTATTCTACTTCAATCAGCATTTTGGGGGGAATTCTTTATCAAAAGTTTTTTTTACTGTATCAAGATTTTTAAATACAACTTTGATATTAAAAGTCTTAAGAAGAGAAGGCATATCAACCAAGTTTTCATGGTAAGGGAGAACCAACATATTTTTAGTTGAATAAGGTTGGTTGTCCCTTTTTGGATTGTAAAAGTATTTTTAGCGATTTTAAAAGATTTATCAGTTACGTTTCTTGGGTATTTCAAATCATTACCTATTTCATAAATTTTGGATATTTCTTCATCTATGAACTCTGGACTACAAATACGTAAAGCTCTCAAAAATATTGATGAGAAAACAGACAGTTTGACTCTATCTTGATGTGAAGAATAATAGTGGACATAGGAACAGTTATTTGTAGGTTTTCTGTAAATTTTAAATTTGAATTCATTATTACCCTTAATAATTAAAACATCTAGAAAAGGCACTGAGTTATTTTCCTCAAATTCAACAGTAAAGTTTATAGAATGGGCTAAGCTATTTAATTTAATTAGGAAACGGTTTATATCTACATTCTTAGGCATCAACATATCTGAACCATTTAGCTCTGTTAGGGAGGATTGTGTTAAGCAGCCTTGTTTCCCATTGCCACACCAAACTTCCGAGTATAAAACTTATCATTAAATACAAATTTTGCATCAACAATGCAAAGTCTAATAAGTTTAATGATAGTAGGAACTGGCAATGGTAAATCATAATTAACAAGTTCTTCAGATAAGAAACTTAATAAATCATCAACAGGAACTTTCGTAAACAAAAAAGTAACATCAAAACTAACCATGTTAAAATCATTTAAGTCAGTTAAGGAGCTTATTTTATCAACTAAATCTATGTTGCTTTTAACATTAAAGTTAGAATTTTTTCCAACACTAGGGTTCAAAATGTCAACAAGCCATTTGGATAATTTATATGAAACTGATCCTATGGAGCTAATAATTGGTCTGACTGGATTCCCTGGTTTGTGTGTTTTTATTAGTCCATACATGTAAGGTAAAGATGGATTAGTGGAAGTAAATTGTTTGACTAATTCATCTTTGCCTTTCAGTAGAAGTTTTATTGTTTTATTGAAATTGTTGTTAACGGTTTCTAGGGGATTTTTTTCTAAGTTTAGAATAGGTTTCAGTATCATCTAAGAGATTATTCATTTTATCTTGGTAATCATTTTCTTTCATAATTACTATTGCATTTATTTTGTCTGCTTTAGTACGGCGCAAATTTTTATTGTTATTAAGTGTATCATAAGACTTAAAGAATCTTTGAGAGCAATTGGGAATGTTTGGTTTTAACATAGAGCTATATACCATCCCCTTATTAATATTAATTTCATCAGTGGATAAATCAGAAGATTTTTCAAAGTTACAAAAGGCTTTTGCAATTTCAACATTATTAAGTTTTTCTGAAGTTGCAAAACTTAATCCAAACCCTAGAGTAGCAGATGTATTTTTATCTAATATTTCATCTGTTAACATAATTACAAAATTGTTATTAGCATGCTTTGTCCAACCACTATTTTCAATTAAAATGTCTACTTTTGCAGTTTATTTTTGAGTTCACTACAAATTCTTCTGAGTTATTATAACAATAATTTAACATACTAAGTTTCCATTCTGAAGGAATGGCCTGATTAAAAGAGTATTTTTTGTTTCTCAATATTTTGAATGCTTCCTTCTCCTGCATTTTAGAAATTTCAATATGTTTCTGAAGAATAATTCTCATAAAATCATCAAAAGGACGATCTCTCATGTCAGGGATGATATTGGGTAAAAGAGATTTGGGCAAAACTTGTTCATTCAAACAGTTTTTTTTTAAATAAGTCGAATTTTTAATTTGTGGGACTTGATCAGTGCAGAAGAAAACTGAGAAACAAAAGATGTATGATTGGGAAAGCTTACCGAGAACATTCTGAAGAGTTCTGTGGTATCTATTAATGAAAAAAGATCATAGTAAACGGGCCTGCTGCAGTGTTCCTCCTTTCTTAAGAATCGGGTGTCGCCACGCGTCAGGTGTTGATTTGTTGTGAGATGTGATGGTGAGGTGTGGTCTCGACCCTTTATATGTTTTCCTTTGATGTATTGATAATGTGAGAAGTCACGAAAGCGCGTGGAATTTCACTATCCTTCCACAGTGTTTTTTTGTATATATATATATATATATATATATATATATATATATATATATATATATATATATATAAAATAAGAAAAAGTTTTGGAGTGAGATTAACAAGTTAATAAAGCCTAGAGAACAAATGGATTTGTCAGTTAAAAATAGGAGAGGAGAGTTATTAAATGGAGAGTTAGAGGTATTGGGAAGATGGAGGGAATATTTTCAGGAATTGTTAAATGTTGATGAAGATAGGGAAGCTGTGATTTCGTGTATAGGGCAAGGAGGAATAACATCTTGTAGGAGTGAGGAAGAGCAAGTTGTGAGTGTGGGGGAAGTTCGTGAGGCAGTAGGTAAAATGAAAGGGGGTAAGGCAGCCGGGATTGATGGGATAAAGATAGAAATGTTAAAAGCAGGTGGGGATATAGTTTTGGAGTGGTTGGTGCAATTATTTAATAAATGCATGGAAGAGGGTAAGGTACCTAAGGATTGGCAGAGAGCATGCATAGTTCCTTTGTATAAAGGCAAAGGGAATAAAAGAGAGTGCAAAAATTATAGGGGGATAAGTCTGTTGAGTATACCTGGTAAAGTGTATGGTAGAGTTATAATTGAAAGAATTAAGAGTAAGACGGAGAATAGGATAGCAGATGAACAAGGAGGCTTTAGGAAAGGTAGGGGGTGTGTGGACCAGGTGTTTACAGTGAAACATATAAGTGAACAGTATTTAGATACGGCTAAAGAGGTCTTTGTGGCATTTATGGATTTGGAAAAGGCGTATGACAGGGTGGATAGGGGGGCAATGTGGCAGATGTTGCAAGTGTATGGTGTAGGAGGTAGGTTACTGAAAGCAGTGAAGAGTTTTTACGAGGATAGTGAGGCTCAAGTTAGAGTATGTAGGAAAGAGGGAAATTTTTTCCAAGTAAAAGTAGGCCTTAGACAAGGATGTGTGATGTCACCGTGATTGTTTAATATATTTATAGATGGGGTTGTAAGAGAAGTAAATGCGAGGGTCTTGGCAAGAGGCGTGGAGTTGAAAGATAAAGAATCACACAAAGTGGGAGTTGTCACAGTTGCTCTTTGCTGATGACACTGTGCTCTTGGGAGATTCTGAAGAGAAGTTGCAGAGATTGGTGGATGAATTTGGTAGGGTGTGCAAAAGAAGAAAATTAAAGGTGAATACAGGAAAGAGTAAGGATATGAGGATAAAAAGATTAGGTGATGAAAGATTGAATATCAGATTGGAGGGAGAGAGTATGGAGGAGGTGAACGTATTCAGATATTTGGGAGTGGACGTGTCAGCGGATGGGTCTATGAAAGATGAGGTGAATCATAGAATTGATGAGGGAAAAAGAGTGAGTGGTGCACTTAGGAGTCTGTGGAGACAAAGAACTTTGTCCTTGGAGGCAAAGAGGGGAATGTATGAGAGTATAGTTTTACCAACGCTTTTATATGGGTGTGAAGCGTGGGTGATGAATGCTGCAGCGAGGAGAAGGCTGGAGGCAGTGGAGATGTCATGTCTGAGGGCAATGTGTGGTGTGAATATAATGCAGAGAATTCGTAGTTTGGAAGTTAGGAGGAGCTGCGGGATTACCAAAACTGTTGTCCACAGGGCTGAGGAAGGGTTGTTGAGGTGGTTCGGACATGTAGAGAGAATGGAGCGAAATAGAATGACTTCAAGAGTGTATCAGTCTGTAGTGGAAGGAAGGCGGGGTAGGGGTCGGCCCAGGAAAGGTTGGAGGGAGGGGGTAAAGGAGGTTTTGTGTGCGAGGGGCTTGGACTTCCAGCAGGCATGCGTGAGCGTGTTTGATAGGAGTGAATGGAGACAAATGGTTTTTAATACTTGACGTGCTGTTGGGGTGTGAGCAAAGTAACATTAATGAAGGGATTCAGGGAAACAGGCAGGCCGGACTTGAGTCCTGGAGATGGGAAGTACAGTGCCTGCACTCTGAAGGAGGGGTGTTAATGTTGCAGTTTAAAAACTGTAGTGTAAAGCACCCTTCTAGCAAGACAGTGATGGAGTGAATGATGGTGAAAGTTTTTCTTTTTCAGGCCGCCCTGCCTTGGTGGGAATCGGCCAGTGTGATAATAAAAATAATATATATATATATATATATATATATATATATATATATATATATATATATATATATATATATATATATATATATATATAAGGAATTCGCGAGAGCATGCGAAATATACACAAATATACGCGAATTCCTTGCATTGTTCAAATCTCTAGTAAGGCTGATGCATGTATATTTACCTGGAGGTTATTCCGGGGATCAACGCCCCCGCGGCCCGGTCCATGACCAGGCCTCCCGATGGATCAGGGCCTGATCAACTAGGCTGTTACTGCTGGCCGCACGCAGTCCAACGTACGAGCCACAGCCCGGCTGATCCGGCACTGACTTTAGGTATCTGTCCAGCTCTCTCTTGAAGGCAGCCAGGGGTTTATTGGCAATTCCCCTAATGCTTGATGGGAGGCTGTTGAACAGTTTTGGGCCCCGGACACTTATGGTGTTTTCTCTTAGTGTACCAATGGCGCCCCTACTTTTTATTGGGGGCATTTTGCATCGCCTGCCCAGTCTTTTACTTTCGTAGGGAGTGATTTCTGTGTGCAGATTTGGGACCATTCCTTCCAAGATTTTCCAAGTGTAGATTATGATATATCTCTCCCTCCTGCGTTCCAACGAGTACAAGTCAAGTGCTTCCAAGCGTTCCCAGTAGTTAAGGTGCTTGACAGAACTTATACGTGCAGTAAAGGATCTCTGTACACTCTCTAGATCTGCGATTTCACCTGCTTTGAATGGAGATGTTAATGTACAGCAGTATTCCAGCCTAGAGAGAACAAGTGATTTGAAAAGGATCATCATGGGCTTGGCATCTCTCGTTTTGAAAGTTCTCATTATCCATCCTATCATTTTCTTTGCACGTGCGATCGTGGCACTGTTGTGATCCTTGAAAGTGAGATCCTCAGACATTACTACTCCCAGGTCCCTTACATTATTTTTCCGCTCTATTGTATGGCCGGAGTCAGTAGTATACTCTGTTCTAGTTATTATCTCCTCCAGTTTTCCATAACGGAGTAGTTGGAATTTGTCCTCATTGAACATCATATTGTTTACCGTTGCCCACTGGAAAACTTTGTTTATATCTTCTTGGAGGTTAACCGCGTCCTCAGCAGATGACAGCCTCATGCAGATCCTAGTATCATCCGCAAAGGATGATACGGTGCTGTGGTGTATATCTCTGTTTATGTCTGATATGAGGATAAGGAATAAGATGGGGGCGAGTACTGTGCCTTGTGGAACAGAGCTCTTCACTATGGCAGCCTCCGATTTAACTCTGTTGACCACTACTCTTTGTGTTCGATTTGTTAGGAAGTTGAAGATCCATCTCCCCACTTTCCCAGTTATTCCTTTAGCACGTATTTTATGGGCTATTACGCCATGATCGCATTTGTCAAATGCTTTTGCAAAGTCTGTGTATATTACATCTGCATTCTGATTTTCTTCCAGTGCATCCAAGGCCATGTCATAGTGATCCAGTAGTTGTGAGAGGCAGGAGCGACCTGCCCTGAACCCATGTTGCCCTGGATTGTGCAGATTTTGGGAATCCAGGTGATTTGCAATCCTGCTTCTTAGCACTCTTTCAAAGATTTTTATGATGTGGGACGTCAGAGCCAAGCTAGTCAAGTTCAACTCACACCCACCCACACCCACTCATGTATTTATCCAACCTATTTTTAAAACTACACAACGTTTTAGCCTCTATAACTGTACTCGGGAGTTTGTTCCACTCATCCACAACTCTATTACCAAACCAGTGCTTTCCTATATCCTTCCTGAATCTGAATTTTTCTAACTGCTGCGAGTTCTGTCTAGGCTAGATATTTTTAGCACGCTGTTTACATCCCTTTATTTATTCCTGTTTTCCATTTATACACCTCAATCATATTCCCCCTAATTCTACGCCTTTCAAAAGAATGCAAATTCAAGGCCCTCAGTCTATCCTCATAGGGAAGATTTCTGATACATGGGATCAACTTTGTCATCCTCCTCTGTACGTTTTCCAGAGCATTTATATCCATTCTGTAATACGGTGACCAGAACTGTGCAGCATAATCTAAATGAGGCCTAACCAAGGATATATAGAGTTGAAGAACAACCTGAGGACTTCTATTATTTATGCTTCTTGATATGAAGCCAAGGATTCTGTTAGCTTTATTGCGAACACTTATGCACTGTTGTCTTGGTTTCAGATTACTGCTAACCAGAACTCCTAAATCCTTTTTGCAATCAGTAATATTAAGATCTACATTATTTAGTTTATATGTGGCATGGTTATTTTCCTGTCCAACATTTAGAACTTTGCATTTGTCTATATTAAACTGCATCTGCCACTTCTCCGACCACTGCATCAGTCTATTCAAATCATCCTGGAGTGCTCTAATGTCCTCATTAGAATGAATTGGACGGCCTGTTTTGGTGTCATCAGCAAATTTGCTTATGTCGCTATTTATTCCCTCATCTATGTCGTTTATGTAAATTGTGAACAACAAGGGGCCCAACACTGACCCCTGTGGAACA
The DNA here is from genome assembly GCF_038502225.1 of Cherax quadricarinatus. Classification (NCBI taxonomy): domain Eukaryota; kingdom Metazoa; phylum Arthropoda; class Malacostraca; order Decapoda; family Parastacidae; genus Cherax; species Cherax quadricarinatus. The sequence goes on from NW_027197501.1 coordinate 52,025, forward strand.
CCGCTTGTGACGTGCCCCCATTCTGATTTCTCCCCATTTATGCAAACTCTCTGCTGCCTATTTGTCAACCATGCCTCTACCCAGGAAAAAATTTCTCCTCCTATTCCGTGTGCCTTAAGTTTCCTCAATAGCCTCTGATGTGGAACTCTATCGAAAGCCTTACTGAAGTCCATATACACAATATCATATTCATTACCATGATCTACCTCCTGAAACACCTTAGTGAAAAAAGTTAGTAAATTCGTAAGACAGGAACGCCCCTTTGTAAAACCGTGTTGAGATTCATTGATTAATTTATGCCTTTCAAGATGGCTACAAATTGCCTCGGCAATTATTGATTCCATAAATTTTCCCACTATGGAGGTAAGGCTTATTGGTCTATAGTTCGAAGCTAAGGACCTGTCACCTGCCTTGTAAATAGGTATTACATTTGCCATTTTCCACTTATCTGGCACTATGCCAGTTTGTAGTGATATGTTGAAAAGATTAGCCAAAGGTTTGCTAAGTTCCTCTTTACATTCCTTTAAAACCCTTGCAAACAGTTCATCAGGGCCTGGAGATTTGTTAGGTTTTAATTTCTTTATTTGTCTGAGGACCATGTTACTAGTTACGCTAATCATGCATAGTTTATTATCGTCCTGTTCTACATAATTTATTATTTCTGGAATTTCGCTAGTATCTTCCTGAGTAAAAACTAAGAGGAAGTAAGAATTGAAAGTTTCACACATATCCTTATCACTGTCAGTGATCTGACCAGAGTTACTCTTAAGTGGGCCAATCTTGTCCCTAATCTTACTTCTGTATACCTGAAAGAACCCTTTTGGGTTAGTCTTCGAATCCCCTGCTACCTTAGCCTCATAATCCCTTTTTGCTTTTCTTATTCCTCTTTTTATTTCTCTCTTTAATTGAATATATTGATTTCTTAATTGTCCATCCCCTCTTTTGATACGCCTATATATGCCTCTCTGTTGACCAGCGAGATATTTTAATCGATTGTTCATCCATTTGGGATCATTTTTGTTAGATCTAATTTTCATACTTGGAACAAAAGTTGTCTAGGCAGCTAGAACTATGCTCTGAAAAAACGTCATATTGGCAACCAACCTGACCCACAGTCAGGTCATCCCAATTTAGCCCACCCAGGTAATTTCTCAGTCCCATGAAATCGGCCAAGCAAAAGTCTGGGACAGAGATTTGATTACAGTTATCTGGGTAATTCCATGATATATTGAAACTAAGTGATTTATGATCACTTTCCCTAAGCTCATCATTAACCTCAAGATTATTAATTTGTGATTCTTTGTTGACAAGAAACAAGCCAAACAGATTGTTTCCTCTAGTTGGTTCTGTCACAAACTGTTTTAAAAAGCAGTCTTGAACCGTATTAAGAAAGTCACTAGACTCAAGATATCCTGTCACATTGTTCCAATCAATTTGTCTAAAGTTAAAATATCCCATTAACACAACATTTTCATATCTAGATGCCTTATGAATTTCGTCCCACAACAGCTTACTGCACTCCCTATCAAGGTTTGGGGGTCTATAAATCACACCCAAAATTAATTTTTCAAGACCCTCGAGAAACTGTAGCCAAGCAGATTCTGTATCCGATGTTACTAATCTCATATCAACCAAACAGATTCTGTGCCCGACGTTTCTAATCTTAGTTATCTGTTATAGCAATAATATCTATATTGCCTGCACTTGCGAGTAATCTTAGTGATATTGATCAATAACAACACTGCACTAGCCAAGGAGTCGAACCCGCCTCATGGTGAGAGAAAACGCATAACGCAATCCACACAATTGTGTTGTCTAGTGGTCTAAAGCGTCAGGGGGTTTTCAGGTAGTAGTAGTTTAGAGTGAAATGTGTGCTTGGTTATTTGTGGTTATAGGGGTCGACTCCCTTAATACTAGACTCTGAGTACGGTCTTCTTCCCTCTTCCTCAATGTTTATAACTTTGAATTTTAAGGGGAAACCTGTCCAGGGCCATGGAATATGAAAAAAGAAATCCCTCCGGGGAGATGGAACATGAGAGGGAAAACCGTCCATAGCTAAGGAATATGACATGAAAACCCGTCCAGGGCGATGGAATATGATAAAAAAAAAACTTATCCAGGGAGATGGAATATGACAGGGAAACCCGTTCAGGGCGTGGGAATATGGCAGGAAAACCCGTCTAGGGCGATTAAAAATGAAAGGAAAATCCATCCAGGGCGATGGAATGTGACAGAGAAACCCGATCATTGTAATGGATTATAACAGGGAAACCAGTCCAGGGCTATGAAAAATGACAGGGACACCGTCCAGGGTGAAGGAAAAATGACGGGGAAACCCAACCAATGCGACTGAAAATGAAAGGGAAACCCGTCCAGGGTCGTGGAAAATAACATGCAAATCTGTCCATTGCACTGGAATGACAAGGAAACTCATCCTGGGTGAAGAAAAGTGACAGGGAATCCCGTCAAGAGCGACGAAAAATGTGAAGGAAACCCGTCTAGGCCGATGCAAAATTAAGGAAAAACCCGTGTATGGTAATGGAATATGACAGGGAAATCCGTCCAGAGTAATGAAAAAGTAAAGGGAAACCCTATATATTCATGGAATACGACAGGCAAATCCGTCAAGGGTGACGGAAAATGATAGGGAACCGAGTGCAGGACAATAGAATATGAGAGGTAAACCCGTCCAGAGCGACTGAAAATGACAGGGAAACCCGTCCAGAGCGACTGAAAATGACAGACAAACCCATCCATGGCGATGGAGTATGACAGAGAAACCCGTCCAGGTCGAAGTAAAATGACAGGAAAACTAGTACAAGGTGAACAAGTTCTTGGCGATGGAAAATGAGAGGGAAATCTGCCCAAGGAGATGCAAAATGACAGGGAAATTCGTCCAGGGTGATTCAGTAGGACAAGGAAATCCAGTAAGGACGACGGAAAATGACAGGGGAAACCCGTCCAAGAAGATGGAAAATGACAGGAAAACTCATCCTGGGCGATGGAATATAACAGGGAAACTCCATCTAATCGACTGATAATGACAGGGAAACCCGTCTACAGCTAAGGAATTCGACAGATAAACACATTCATGGCGGTGGAAACTGTCAGGCAAACCCGTCCAGGGAGGTAGAAAAAGACAGGGATATTCGTCCATGGCAATGGAAAATGACAAGGAAACCCGTCCGGGGATATGAGAAATGAAAGGGAAACCCGTAAAGGGCGATGGTATATGGCAGGGAAACCCGTCCATAACCAGGGAATATGACAGGGAAACCCGTCCAGGGCAGTAGGATATGACAGGAAAACCCCTTCAAGGGCGATTGAAAATTAATAGGAAACGCATCAATGACGATGGTAAATGAGTGAAACCCGTCCAGGGCGATGGAAAGTGACAGGGAAAACCGTCCAAGGCAAATAAAATTGACAGGGAAAGAGGTGCAGGGCGGTGGAAAAACATCGATTAACGTCCAGGTCGCTGGAAAATCGGAGGAAACTCTTCCAGGGTAATGGAAAATGACAAAGAAACCCGTCAAGGGTGATGGAAAATGACAAGAAAACCCGTCCAGAACGATAGAATGTGAGACGGAAACCAGTTGAAAGCGGCGGAAAATGAGAGGGTAACCCGTCCAAGACGATGGAGTGTGATAGGAAAACACGTCCAGTGTGATGGAATCCGAGAAGGCAATGTAATATTGCAGGAAAACCAGTCTAGGGCGAAGGAATAAAACAGAGAACCCCGTCCAGGGCGATGGAAAATGACATGGAAACCCGTCCAGGGCGATGGAAAATGACATGGAAACCCGTCCAGGACGATGGAAAATGACATGGAAACCCGTCCAGGGCGATGGAAAATGACATGGAAACCCATCCAGGACGATGGAAAATGACATGGAAACCCGTCCAGGACGATGGAAAATGACATGGAAACCCGTCCAGGACGATGGAAAATGACATGGAAACCCGTCCAAGACGATGGAAAATGGAATAGATACACGTCGAGATCAATGGACAATGACAGGAAAAACCATCCAGGGCCATGGAAGATGAGAGGGAAACTCGTCCAGGGTGACGGAAAATAACAGGGAAAGCTGTCCAGAACGATGGAATATGAAGGTAAACCAGTGCAGGTCAACTGAAAATGATAGGGAAACCCGTCCAGGGTGATGGAATATGACAGAAAAATGAGTGGAGGGCGATGCAATTTGATAGAGAAACCTGCCCATTGAGGTGGAAAATGACAGGGAAAACCGTCCATAGCTAAAGAAAATGACGAAAACCCGTCAAGGGCGATAGAATATGATAGGGAAACTAGTTCAGGGCGATGGAATATGACAGGGAAACACGTCAAGGGCGATTAAAAATAACATGGAAGCCACTCTAGTCGATGGAAAATTACAAAAAAAAAATCCAGGGCGACGGAACATGACATGTAATTCCGTCCAGGGTGATGGATAATGACAGATAACCCGTCTCGATCGATAGAAAACTACAGGTAAACTCCTCCAGGAAACGAAATATGACAGGGAAACCCGTCCAAGGTGGTAGAAAATGACAGGCAAACCTGTCCAGGGTAATGCAATTTGAAAGGCAAACCCATCCAGGGCGATGGAATGTGACAGAGAAACCAGTTAAGGGCGACGGAAAATGACACGGGAACTAGTCCAGAGTGATGGAATATGACAGGGAAACCCATCCAGGGCGATTTAAAATGACATGGAAACCCTTCCAGGAAGATACAAAATAACAGGTAAACCCGTTAAGGATGATGGGAAATGACAGGAAAACACGTCCTCGGCGAATGAAAATGACATGAAAACCAGTCCAAGGCAATGGAATATGTCAGAGAAACCCGTCTTGGTCATTGGAAAATGACAGAAAAACTCGTACATGACGATAGAATATGGCAAGGAACCGTCAGGGCGATGCCATATGACAGGGAACCCCGTTAAGGGTTACGGAATATGATAGGAAAACCAGGTTCAAATCGACGGAAATAACAGGGAAACCCATCCATAGCAAAGAAATATGACAGGGAAACCCGTCCAAGGAAGTGGAAAATGGCAGGGACATCCGTTCAGGAGGGCTGAATATGACAGAGAAACCCGTCCAGGGTGATGAAAAATGACAAGGATGGTTAATGACAAGGAAACCCGTCCATGGGTCTCCGGCCTTTGATAGGGAAACCCGTCCAGATCGAAGGGAAACGACAAGAAAACCAGTCCAGGCCGACGGAAAATGAGAGGGAAACCCGTCCTGGATGAAGGAAAATGACAGGAAAACAAGATTAGGGCGTTGGAATGTGACAGGAAAACCTGTGCAGGGCGAAGGAAAATGGGAAGGAAACTTGTCATTGGCAGTGGAAAATGACAAGGAAACCAATCCAAGGCGATGGAATATGAGAGAGAACCCGATCCAGGGAGAAGAAAAATGACAGGGAAACCCTTCTAGAGTGCAGGAAAATGACAGGGAAAGAAGTGCAGGGTGGTAGAATATGGCATGTAAACCCATCCAGGACGATTGAATATGAAAATGAAGCCTACCCACAGCGATGGAATACGATAGGAAAACCAGTCCAGGGCGATGGAATGTGAAAGGGAAACTCCTCCTGGGTGATGGAGTACGACAGGGAAACCCGACCAGAGCGATGGAATATGGAAGGGAAACCTATCCAGGGCAACGGAATATGACAGGGAATTCCATCCATGGTGATGGAAAATGACAGGTAAAGCTGTCCATGGTAATGAAATCTGACATGTAAACCGCTCCAGGGGGATGGAATATGACAGGTAAACCCGTCCACCACGATTTAAAATGCCAGTTAACCCGACCAGGTGGATGGTGTAAAACATTGTGGTATTTCCCTTCATACAGCACTGAATAGACAAAATATGCAATAAAATCACGTTTCAGCTATATATATATATATATATATATATATATATATATATATATATATATATATATATATATATATATATATATATATATATATATATATATATATATATGTAATATGAATATTTTATTACATAATATGGTACAAAAGATTTAAGAGATACATTGTTGATATAAAGGTGGCATATGAGGTACATGTTGTTACGTGTGTATCACCGATTATAAGGTGAAAATCTCATCCAGCTCCTCAGAGCTGGTGCGTGTTCCCAAAATACAGCAGGCATTACCCCTTTGAACAGCCGCACTGAGCCACTGGAACAGAAAACTAGCTGCCCTGGGATCCCTAGTTACCCTGATGAGTCTTTTTCCCAGCTCCTTAAGGAATTTAGATGCACTCTTTCCTATATTTAATTCACAGATTTTTTAAAAAATTTGAAAAGTTCCTAAAAATCATTTTTTATTTTATATTTAGACTTTTCAGAGTTAGAGGTATTTCCTAAAATTATTTATTTTTTAACTAAAACTCGTTGACTATTATACTTTTAATCTAAGTTTCATATAATTTACGATTTATCGGTCTATTTCCTGTTTGCCATAAAATTTAAATATTTAACTAAAAATCCATTATTTTAGAATAAAATCTCTTAGATTTTATCATACTTTTCATATGATTTTGTAAAAAACTATAAAATATTAAAAATATATATTGATAATATACGATTTTCAGACTATTTCTTTCCACCAAAATTAAAAACAATTAAGTAATTTTTTGGGGGGGATATTTTGACATTTGAGAATAGTTGGAGGTATTCTCTGATATACTTAAAATTTTGGCTAAAATATTTTAATTATCATGAAACCTCATTATATTTTAACACCAGAAACTGTAATAATGTTGATAGAATTACCCAAAATATGTTAGGTAAAAGGACACAGGGTCAACTAATGTGACATTATACTGTGACAACGTTTCGTTCTCCAGGAGCTTTGTCCAGTCGTAACGGCTTGACAAAGCTTCTGGTGAGCGAAACGTTGCCACAAAATGTCATATTAGTAGTACCTAGGAAGTGTACTAGCGATCATGTCAACGTTCTCAGTATAAGAAGATACCGACAAATCGTGACTTTTTTTAATTTCTACAAAAAATTGGGCTCCATTATAATTTACTTTCTCATAAAAAAAACCCACGTTTCAGTTTTTACATCTATTCTATGACCACATTACAGTTCTACTAATAAAGGGTTTGTAAATAACAAAAAAGTCGGACTGAAACGTCGTCGTAAGCTTCTCTCTTTTATAAGAACATAAGAACATAAGAATGTAGGAACACTGCAGAAGGCCTACTGGCCCATACGAGGCAGGTCCTTATGTGCGGGTTATTTGTGTAAAGGGTTTGTCATTGAAAAATTGGTAATATACCGCTATATTATCCCTAAGAACGGTTTGGATTATAGTAATGTAACTTATGTTTCATTACAATTATACAGGAAAATTATTGAATGTTAATTTAAATTTCATTTATTGATTTCTTAATGCTGGCTGTAATTTAGGTACAAAGTTTTTTCATTATTTATACCAAGACAATGTTCCTAATGGATGATATTGTCCACGGCCTAATGGATGATATTGTCCACGGCCTAATGGATGATATTGTCCACGGTCTAATGGATGATATTGTCCACGGCCTAATGGATGATATTGTCCACGGCCTAATGGATGATATTGTCCACGGTCTAATGGATGATATTGTCCACGGTCTAATGGATGATATTGTCCACGGTCTAATGGATGATATTGTCCACGGTCTAATGGATAATATTGTCCACGGCCTAATGGATGATATTGTCCACGGCCTAATGGATGATATTGTCCACGGTCTAATGGATGATATTGTCCACGGCCTAATGGATGATATTGTCCACAGCTTAATGGATGATATTGTCCACGGTCTAATGGATGATATTGTCCACGGCCTAATGGATGATATTGTCCACAGCTTAATGGATGATATTGTTCACGGCCTAATGGATGATATTGTCCACGGCCACAGTCTCCACAGCCTAAAGGATGATATTGTCCACGGTCTAATGGATGATAGTCCACGGTCTAATGGATGATATTGTCCACGGTCTAATGGATGATATTGTCCACGATCTAATGGATGATATTGTCCAAAGCCTAAGGGATGATATTGTCCACAGCTTAATGGATGATATTGTTCACGGCCTAATGGATGATATTGTCCACGGCCTAATGGATGATATTGTCCACGGCCTAATGGATGATATTGTCCACAGTCTAAGGGATGATATTGTCCACAGCCTAATGGATGATACTGTCCACCACAGCCTCAGCTTGGGCACGCACTACAGTACCTTCACTG
>NW_027197502.1:0-27500 GCF_038502225.1 Cherax quadricarinatus
TTTTTTGTTTGAATAAAAATTCAAAATAGAAAGCAAGAGTAATATCAGAGGGGCCTGGAGACGTGACTGATGAACAAAGAAAATGTTAATTTAGAGCCAGGAATGTCTGCATTGTTCATTCTGGACCCTATTTTGAAATTGTCATATTTTTTAATTTTCGTGAAATTGGCTAAATTGCAAATTTCTGACCACGTTATTGGGTAGTTGAAATCGGTAAATGGGCAGTTTCTTGTACTCAACCGATAGAAAAAATGGATTTCTAAAGAAATAGCTATGAGTTTGGTGACTGGAACAATGGAATTAGCCAAAAATAGGGCTCAAAGTGGGCGAAATTGCCGATTCGTAAATATTGCCGAGGTCCCTAACTTCGCAAGAGCATAATTCCGTCAGTTTTCCATCAAATTTCGTTCTTTTGGTGTCATTACAATCGGGAAAAGATTCTCTATCATTTTATAAGAATTTTTTTTTTTTTTCAGAAATTTTGCGACATCAGGAGACACCTCAGGATTGGGGGTTGCAACTGTCAAGGGGTTAAACTTTCAGTCTCATCTCCATTAGCACTGGCAGCCTCCCTATGCCTTACTACACGATGAATCCCACTTCTCTTTTTAAACCTATCAAACCAGCCTCTACTTGCCTTAAATTCATCACTTTCAGCACTGTTTCCCGGGATGTCTCGCCTAAGGTCACTATATAAGTGCTTTGTTTTTTCACAAATCATTGTTTCAGAAATGCGGTCACCACCCAACTGTGTTTCGTTAAATCACACTACCAAAAGTTTTCCCATTTCTTCAATTAACTATGACCTTTGCACAGCTATAATTTTCACTCCTTTCACCACATCAGCCTCAGATGTTTTATGACCGAGACTCAAAATTTGGTTACTTCAAAAATCTCTGATTTTATCAAAACTTTGAAAAAGCAATAAATGACATGCCCATGAACTCTGTCCCAGACCCAGACTCGTGGAACTCTGAGTTCATTAAGAACTGCAAGAAGCCCCTTTCATGTGCCTTAAGCATTCTATGGAGAGGGAGCATGGACACAGGAGTCATCCCACAGTCACTAAAAACAACAGACATAGCCCCACTCCACAAAGGTGGCAGTAAAGCAATTGCAAAGAATTACAGACCGACAGCACTAATGTCCCACATCATAAAAATCTTTGAAAGGGTTCTAAGAAGCAAGAATGCCATCCACTTCGATACCCATCAGCTGCACAACCCAGGGCAACATGGGTTTAGAGCAGCTCATTCCTATCTATCCCAACTACTGGATCACCATGAAATGGCCTTGGATGCTCTGGAAGGCAAACAAAATGCAGATGTAATATACACACACTTTGTGAAAGCCTTTAACAAGTATGATCATGGTGGAATAGCGCACAAACTATATGATAAAGGAATAAAAGGAAAAGTTGGTAGATGGATCTATAACTTCCCAGTAAATAGAACACAAAGAGTAATAGTAAACAGAGTAAGTCAGATGCAGCTACAGTGAAAATCTCTGTTCCACATGGTACAGTACTCACTCTTATCCTGTTCCTCATCCTCATATCTGACATAGACAAAGATGTAAGCCACAGCACTATATCATCCTTTGCTGATGACACCTGAATTTGCAGGACAGTGTCATCTACTGAAGACACTGCAAGTCTCCAAGCAACATCAACCAAATCTTTAAGTGGACTGCAGAAAACAACATGAAGTTCAATGACGATAAATTTCAATTACTCAGCTATGGAAAACTTGAGGAAATTAAAACTGTATCGGAGTATAAAACAAATTCCAACACTCAATAGAGTGAAAAACTATAATGTGAAGGACCTGGGAGTGATAATGTTAGAGGATCTCACTTTCAAAGATCACAACAATGTATCTACCACATCTGCAAGGAAAATGATAAGATGGATAATGAGAACCTTCAAACCTATGGATGCCAAGCCCATGATGATTCTCTTCAAATTGCTTGTTCTCTCTAGGCTGGAATATTGCTGTACACTAACAGCCCCTTTCAAGGCATGCAAAATTGCAGACCTGGAAAATATACAGAGAGCTTTCACAACATGTGTAAGTATGATAAAGCACTTAAATTACTGGGAATGGTTGAAATCCCTTGATTTGTATTCCCTGGAATGCATGTGAGAAAGATACATGATAATATACACTTGGAAAATCCTAGAGGGCCTAGTCCCAAATCTGCACATGAAAATCACTCCCTACGTAAGCAAAAAACTTGGTAGGAGATGCAACATCCCCCCAATGAAAAGCAGGGGCATCATATGTATGCTAAGATACAACACAATAAGTGTCAGAGGCCCAAGATTGGTCAACTGCCTCCCAGCATACATAAGGGGGATTACGAATAGACCCCTGGCTATCTTCAAGAAGGCACTGGACAGGCACCTAAAGTCAGTACCAGACTAGCTGGGTTGTGGCTCATGCACCTGTTTCCATGTGGCCAGCAGTAACAGTTTGGCTGATCAGGCCCTGATCTACCAAAAGGCTTTGTCAGGGACCAGGCCATGGGGGCGCTGACCCCCGAAACCCCCTCCAGGTATAGATATGGTGGATTTCACCATGTAACAGTGAGTGGTCAGGTCTGACATACGTGTTCCACTTTCGCACTTTGCAACGAGTTTTTTTTTCACTGTAATTGTTCTCACTGCTTTCCTTATAAGCTTGTTTGAATCATTACTCTTTTTTGGGGGGCCATGATTACTTATTTTCCATGAAAATATTTAAAAAACACCACAGAATAACAAAGAAATACCAAAAAGTTTCACGGAGCTTCTACGAACAATGCTTTGAAGAGACTGACAAGAGACTGAACGTGTGATGCTTTGTTTTCGTTGGACTTCGTCCAGGTGCACCATTTTGTTTAGGTAGAATATCAGGGCAATGTCCAAAAAAGTTGGGCAAATATCGAGTTGTAGGAATATAGGGACGTACTAATATTGAGGTACCACTCTACAATGCTTTCATGTTATCTTTTTAACCCGTGCTTGTAACTGCTAAATAGGCCACCTTGGGCCCAAAGAAAGCTTCTAGTGCCAACCCTGTGGTAAAATGGGTGAGAAATACTACTGAATTGAAGAAAGAGATAATCACAAAGTACCAAAGTGGAGTGCAAGTCTCCGAGTTGGCCAGGTTGTATAACAAACCCCATTCAACCATCACTACTATCTTGGCCAACAAAAAGGCAATCAAGGAAGCTGTTGTTGCAAAAGGTGCAAGTATGCTTACAAAACAGAGATCGCAAATACTCAAAAGATGTGGAGAGACTGTTATTGGTGTGGATCAACGAGAAACAATTATCAGGAGATCAGTGTTTCTCAGTCAATAATAAGTGACAAGGCAAGGCAGTTGCATGATGATCTAATTAAGAAAGCACCTGAAACTAGTGCTGATGTTAGTGAATTTAAGGCCAGCAAAGGTTGGTTTGAGAGATTTAAGAATCATAGTGGCATACACAGTGTGATAAGGCATGGTGAGGCTGCCATTTCTGACAAAAAAGCAGCTGAAAAATATGTGCAGGACTTTAAGGGGTACAAAAAGGCTGAAAAATTAAAACCCCAACAAGTGCTCAATTGTGACAAAACAGGCCTGTTTTGGAAGAAACTGCCAAACAGGACCTACATTACTCAGGAAGAAAAAGCACTCCCAGGACACAAGCCTATGAAAGACAGGCTAACTCTCATGTTTCGTACTAATGCTAGTGGGGATTGCAAAGTGAAGCCTTTACTAGTGTATCACTCTGAAACTCCCAGAGTGTTCAAGAAAAACAATGTCGTCAAGACTAAATTGTGTGTGATGTGGAGAGCAAACAGTAAGGCATGGGTCACTAGGAACATTTTCCTCGATTGGTTCTATGACGTGTTTGGCCCCAGTGTGAAAAAATAACTCCTGGAAAATAAATTGGAACTCAAGTGCCTCCTAGTAACGGACAATGCTCCTGCTCATCCTCACGACTTACAAGAGCAAATTGTGGGGGAGTTTAGCTTCATCAAAGTTAAGTTTTTGCCTCCTAATACCACTCCTCTCCTCCAGCCCACTGACCAGCAGGTCATTTCAAACTTAAAAAAACTGTACACCAAAGCAGTGTTTCAAGAGTGCTTTGAAGTGACCTCAGACACTGAACTGACCCTAAGAGTGTTCTGGAAAGATCACTTCAGTATCCTCAGTTGCATAAACCTTATAGGTAAGAATTGGGAGGGAGTGACTTCCAGGATTTTGAATTCTGCTTAGAGAAAATTGTGGCCAGAATGTGTACAAGAGAGGGATTTTGAAGGGTTTGGGGCTAACCCTGAAGAGCCTATGCCAGTTGTGGAATCTATTGTGGCACTGGGGAAGTCCATGGGGTTGGAGGTTAGTGGCGAGAATGTGGAAGAGTTGGTGGAGGACGACGATGAAAAGCTAACCACTACAGAGTTGCAAGAGCTTCAGGTGCAACAGCAACAGATCACAGCTCAGGAATTTGCTTCAGAGGAGGGGGAAGAGAGATTAGTAGGTTGGTAGATAGCAACCAACCAGGGAAGTACTACCGTACTGCCAGATGACTGTGAAACATAAACCTGTAACTGTTTTGCATGATAGGATTGCTGGTTTCTTTTTCTGTCTCATAAACACGCTAGATAACAGGGATATCTTGCTACTCCTACTTACACTTTGGTCACACTTCACAGACACGCACATGCATATATATATATATATATATATATATATATATATATATATATATATATATATATATATATATATATATATATATATATATATATATATATATATATACATACATCTAGGTTTTTCTCCTTTTTCTAAATAGCTCGTGTTCTTCTTTATTTCTTCTATTGTCCATGGGGAAGTGGAAAAGAATCTTTCCTCCGTAAGCCATGCGTGTCGTATGAGGCGACTAAAATGCCGGGAGCAATGGGCTAGTAACCCTTTCTCCTGTAGACATTTACTAAAAAAGAGAAAAAGAAAAACTTCATAAAACTGGGATGCTTGAATGTGCGTGGATGTAGTGCGGATGACAAGAAACAGATGATTGCTGACGTTATGAATGAAAAGAAGTTGGATGTCCTGGCCCTAAGCGAAACAAAGCTGAAGGGGGTAGGGGAGTTTCGGTGGGGAGAAATAAATGGGAATAAATCTGGAGTATCTGAGAGAGTTAGAGCAAAGGAAGGGCTAGCAGTAATGTTGAATGATAAGTTATGGAAGGAGAAAAGAGAATATGAATGTGTAAATTCAAGAATTATGTGGATTAAAGTAAAGGTTGGATGCGAGAAGTGGGTCATAATAAGCGTGTATGCACCTGGAGAAGAGAGGAATGCAGAGGAGAGAGAGAAATTTTGAGAGATGTTAAGTGAATGTATAGGAGCCTTTGAACCAAGTGAGAGTAATTGTGGTAGGGGACCTGAATGCTAAAGTAGGAGATACTTTTAGAGAGGGTGTGGTAGGTAAGTTTGGGGTGCCAGGTGTAAATGATAATGGGAGCCCTTTGATTGAACTTTGTATAGAAAGGGGTTTAGTTATAAGTAATACATATTTTAAGAAAAAGAAGATAAATAAGTATACAAGATATGATGTAGGGCGAAATGACAGTAGTTTGTTGGATTATGTATTAGTAGATAAAAGACTGTTGACTAGACTTTAGGATGTACATGTTTATAGAGGGGCCACAGATATATCAGATCACTTTCTAGTTGTAGCTACACTGAGAGTAAAAGGTAGATGGGATGCAAGAAGAATAGAAGCATCAGGGAAGAGAGAGGTGAAGGTTTATAAACTAAAAGAGGAGGCAGTTAGGGTAAGATATAAACAGCTATTGGAGGATAGATGGGCTAATGAGAGCATAGGCAATGGGGTCGAAGAGGTATGGGGTAGGTTTAAAAATGTAGTGTTAGAGTGTTCAGCAGAAGTTTGTGGTTACAGGAAAGTGGGTGCGGGAGGGAAGAGGAGCGATTGGTGGAATGATGTAAAGAGAGTAGTAAGGGAGAAAAAGTTAGCATATGAGAAGTTTTTACAAAGTAGAAGTGATGCAAGGAGGGAAGAGAATATGGAGAAAAAGAGAGAGGTTAAGAGAGCGGTGAAGCAATGTAAAAAGAGAGCAAATGAGAGAGTGGGTGAGATGTTATCAACAAATTTTGTTGAAAATAAGAAAAAGTTTTGGATTGAGATTAACAAGTTAAGAAAGCCTAGAGAACAAATGGATTTCTCAGTTAGAAATAGGAGAGGAGAGTTATTAAATGGAGAGTTAGAGGTATTGGGAAGATGGAGGGAATATTTTGAGGAATTGTTAAATGTTGATGAAGATAGGGAAGCTGTGATTTCGTGTATAGGGCAAGGAGGAATAACATCTTGTAGGAGTGAGGAAGAGCCAGTTGTGAGTGTGGGGGAAGTTCGTGAGGCAGTAGGAAAATTAAAGGGGGTAAGGCAGCCGGGATTGATGGGATAAAGATAGAAATGTTAAAAGCAGGTGGGGATATAGTTTTGGAGTGGTTGGTGCAATTATTTAATAAATGTATGGAAGAGGGTAAGGTACCTAGGGATTGGCAGAGAGCATGCATAGTTCCTTTGCATAAAGGCAAAGGGGATAAAAGAGAGTGCAAAAATTATAGGGGGATAAGTCTGTTGAGTATAGCTGGTAAAGTGTATGGTAGAGTTATTATTGAAAGAATTAAGAGTAAGACGGAGAATAGGATAGCAGATGAACAAGGAGGCTTTAGGAAAGGTAGGGGTGTGTGGACCAGGTGTTTACAGTGAAACATATAAGTGAACAGTATTTAGATAAGGCTAAAGAGGTCTTTGTGGCATTTATGGATTTGGAAAAGGCGTATGACAGGGTGGACAGGGGGGCAATGTGGCAGATGTTGCAGGTGTATGGTGTAGGAGGTAGGTTACTGAAAGCAGTGAAGAGTTTTTACGAGGATAGTGAGGCTCAAGTTAGAGTATGTAGGAAAGAGGGAAATTATTTCCCAGTAAAAGTAGGCCTTAGACAAGGATGTGTGATGTCACCGTGGTTGTTTAATATATTTATAGATGGGGTTGTAAGAGAAGTAAATGCGAGGGTCTTGGCAAGAGGCGTGGAGTTAAAAGATAAAGAATCACACATAAAGTGGGAGTTGTCAGAGTTGCTCTTTGCTGATGACACTGTGCTCTTGGGAGATTCTGAAGAGAAGTTGCAGAGATTGGTGGATGAATTTGGTAGGGTGTGCAAAAGAAGAAAATTGAAAGTGAATACAGGAAAGAGTAAGGTTATGAGGATAACAAAAAGATTAGGTGATGAAAGATTGGATATCAGATTGGAGGGAGAGAGTATGGAGGAGGTGAATGTATTCAGATATTTGGGAGTGGACGTGTCAGCGGATGGGTCTATGAAAGATGAGGTGAATCATAAAATTGATGAGGGGAAAAGGGTGAGTGGTGCACTTAGGAGTCTGTGGAGACAAAGAACTATGTCCTTGGAGGCAAAGAGGGGAATGTATGAGAGTATAGTTTTACCAACGCTCTTATATGGGTGTGAAGCATGGGTGATGAATGTTGCAGCGAGGAGAAGGCTGGAGGCAGTGGAGATGTCATATCTGAGGGCAATGTGTGGTGTGAATATAATGCAGAGAATTCGTAGTTTGGAAGTTAGGAGGAGGTGCGGGATTACCAAAACTGTTGTCCAGAGGGCTGAGGAAGGGTTGTTGAGGTGGTTCGGACATGTAGAGAAAATGGAGCGAAACAGAATGACTTCAAGAGTGTATCAGTCTGTAGCGGAAGGAAGGCTGGGTATGGGTCGGCCTAAGAAAGGTTGGAGGGAGGGGGTAAAGGAGGTTTTGTGTGCGGGGGCTTGGACTTCCAGCAGGCATGCGTGAGCGTGTTTGATAGGAGTGAATGGAGACAAATGGTTTTTAATACTTGACGTGCTGTTGGAGTGTGAGCAAAGTAACATTTATGAAGGGATTCAGGGAAACCGGCAGGCCGGACTTGAGTCCTGGAGATGGGAAGTACAGTGCCTGCACTCTGAAGGAGGGGTGTTAATGTTGCAGTTTAAAAACTGTAGTGTAAAGCACCCTTCTGGCAAGACAGTGATGGAGTGAATGATGGTGAAAGTTTTTCTTTTTCGGGCCACCCTGCCTTGGTGGGAGTCGGCCAGTGTGATAATAATAACTTGTTAGTCTGTTTTCCAAGAATCACCACCTTCCACGCCGTTACCAACTTGCCCTTTCTTCTCTTAAATCTAACACTAACATTGTCATACTATCTTCTGACAAAGGTAATTCGGTAGTTATCCTTGATCGCGAGGATTACCTCCGTAAAGCTGATGTCTTGCTCTCTGACTCACGCACCTACACTCCTCTCGTTTCCAACCCTCTTGATCGCATCAAGAGAACTTTCAACAAAAAACTAAGGACTCTCTCCGACCTCTGTCCTCCTGACTTTGACCTTGTTCAACGGTTTCGTGTCATCTGTCCCTCTCTTCCCTATTTCTATGGCCTTCCCAAAACTCATAAACCTGATATTCCTCTTCGTCCTATCATATCCTCTAGAGGTTCTGTCTCTTATTCTCTTGCTTCTTGGCTGGCCAAAACCCTCACTCCCTTTCTTGGTACTTTTTCTCCTGCCCACCTCCGTCACTCTCAAGACTTCATTGAACGGGTTCGCTCTCTCCCAACCTGTAAGATGCTTAGTCTTGACGTTGAGTCCCTCTTCACCAATGTCCCTCTTGATGATGTCCTTGATTTCCTTAGAGAGAAGGCCCATGAAGGGTTTCTTCATCTCCCTATCCCCACTGATGTCTTTCTTGATCTGATCCGCCTCTGTGTGGACTCTAACTCCTTTTCCTTCCAAGGGAAATATTATTCTCAAACCTTCGGTGTCGCTATGGGCTCTCCTCTCTCTCCTGTCCTTGCTAATCTTTACATGGAATACTTCGAGACTGTTCTTCTTCCTACCCTCGATGTGCAACCTTCACTCTGGCTCCGCTATGTGGATGACATCTTTGCTCTGTGGCCTCATGACTCCAGTCTCTTCCAACCTTTTCTTGAAGCTCTTAATAATCTTGCCCCTTCCATTAAGTTTAAAGCTGAATGGGAATCTAATTCCTTGCTTCCTTTCCTTGATGTCCATGTCCACCGCTCAGATACAGGTTTTTCCTTTTCCGTTTACCGTAAACCTATGCACAGTGGCATGTACATTCACTACTTTTCCTATCATGCTTCCCCTGTCAAGAAAAGTGTTCTTATCTCCCTCTTTCTCCGTGCCCTCCGCATCTGTGATCCTCAGTTCCTTCCAGCAGAAATTTCCACTCTTCATAATTCGTTCTCCCGTCTTGGCTACCCTTCCCATTTCATAGACTCTGCCCTCTCACGTGCTAAACGCAATTTCTTCTCTCCCAAACTCTCTACTCATGGGAACTCTTCTATCCTCTGCCTTCCCTACATTTCCGGTCTTTCTAATCTCAACAATTCTCTCCGTCCCTTAGACATCAAGCTTACCTTCCGCCAGACTAACACTCTTCGCACTAATCTCGTTCATACCTCTCCTCCCTCTACAGATGTTCCTGGTGTCTACTCTATTTCTTGCTCCTCCTGTCCTCTTCAATACTTCGGAGAAACTGGTCGATCTCTTTCTGACAGACTTAGGGAGCACAAAAATAGTGTTAGGCTTGCCGACACTAACAATGCTCTTTTCTGTCACGTCAGAGATCATAGCCATCCTATTGACTGGTCTTCTGCTAAAACTGTCTTCCCTACTTCCAACTCGAACAGTCGCCGTCTAGTTGAATCCTCTCTAATACACAACTTTCCTTGTATGAACCTTAGCCCTGGCTTCGTCTCTGTAGATGCCTTCCTCTCCCACTACATTGTAAAATGCTCCAAACTTCAGAACACCCGTGACTAAACCTGAATCCTCATTTTTTTTCTTTTTCTTTTTCTTCTTCCTCTTCCCCTTTCCTCTTTCCTTTTCTCCTCTGGGTTGTCTTTCTCTCTCCTGTCTCGTGTTTCTGTTCCTTCTTCATTTATTTCACCACTTCCCCTTTCACGCACCTCTGTGCGCTTGCTCTCCCTCTGTGGGTTTCTAGCTCTCTTGCAGTGCTCCCCTTCCTTTGTATTTGACTGGCTCGTCTTCCTTATTTCCCACTTCTACCACTACCACTACTACTACCTCTTCTTCTACTACTACTACTGATGAAATTAAGACACATGTGCGGCGTCTGGTTGTCTTTGTTGTGGACGTTTTGCCATCCAGTGGCTGGCCAGATGGCGAAACGTCTACGATGGGGATGCCCGGGTGTTGTGCATGTGTCTTAATTTCATCTTGTCGGTATTATATACAATTCTTGTACTACTACTACTACTACTACCACCACCTCTTCCTGCCTACATATAGCCGTCCTGGTCCACCTCTGGTTAGTGTGACTTTGTCAATGGTCCAAGTCGGACCAAAACGTCGTCGTAAGCTTCTCTCTTTTATGTGCGGGTTATTTGTGTAGGAGAGAGCCTGTCAACCCTTAAAGGGTTAAGAAGAAATAAAGAAGTGGAAGTGGAAAAGAATTCTTCCTCCACAAGCCATGTGCGTCATAAGAGGTGACTAAAATGCCTGGAGCAAGGGGCTAGTAACCACTTCTGCATAAATTACTAAATTTAAAAAGAAAAAATTGTTTTTCTTTTTAGGTCACCCTGCCTCTGTGGGATATGGCCAGTTTGATGAAAAAAAAATTATGTACAATATTATGTATTGATGCCAAACCAAAACTTTGAATATTATGGAAACCTCTTCCCCCAAAGAGTTCAGAATGGTAATGGTTAACAGTAATAATTATAATATCTGTAAACTACACTTGTGAAGCTTTATTATTATAGTATTTAGTACAATTTGTCTGTCTCATAAACATGCAAGATTTCAGGTACGTCTTGCTACTTCTACTTACACTTAGGTCACACTACACATACATGTACAAGCATATATATACACACCCCTCTGGGTTTTCTGTTATTTTCTTTCTAGTTCTTGTTCTTGTTTATTTCCTCTTATCTCCATGGGGAAGTGAAACAGAATTCTTCCTCCGTAAGCCATGTGTGTCGTAAGAGGCGACTGAAATGCCAGGAGCAAGGGGCTAGTAACCTCTTCTCCTGTATATATTACTATATGTAAAAGGAGAAACTTTTGTTTTTCCTTTTGAGCCGCCCCACCTCAGTGGGGTACGGCCGGTGTGTTGAAAGAAAGAAGAATTTAGTACACTGAAATTTTTCAAATAATTCAACATGAGCAAGTGGCTGACATGCATGTAATATTTATTGCATTAATTAGTAGTACAAAGTAAACTAATTAAAATGGCACCAGAATTTAGCTGCCACAAATTTAAGAGGTCTGAAGCAAGATTGCGCCAATTTTCAAGGAAAAATACTGGTAATAACAAAATGAAAAGAAAACTGCAATGAAAACTTATGCTTATATTAACACATGACAAACTACAAATGATGATACCTCTGCAAGCAAAGCAATGAAATTTACCAACACTTAGGGAAAAGTTATTAAAAGAAAAACCCAATAACCTCCCTAAAGAATGGAGGCTATAAATTGGAAGAAAATGATCACTGCTATGTGCTTTTGGGAGATTCTGAAGAGAAGCTGCAGAGGTTGGTGGATGAATTTGGTACAGGATGTAAAAGAAGAAAATTAAAAGTGAATATAAGAAAGAGTAAGGTTACGAGGATAACAAAAAGATAAGGTGACGAAAGATTGGATATCAGATTGGAGGGAGAGAGTATGGAGGAGGTGAATGTATTCAGATATTTAGGAGTGGACGTGTCAGCAGATGGGTCTATGAAGGATAAGGTGAATCATAGAATTGATGAGGGATAAGGGATGAGTGGTGCACTTAGGAGTCTGTGCAAACAAAGAACTTTGTCTATGAAAGCAAAGAGGGGAATGTATGAGAGTATAGTTATAACAACACTCTTATATGGGTGTGAAGCATGGGTGATGAATGTTGCAATGGGGAGGAGAAGGCTAGAGGCAGTGGAGATGTCAGGTCTGAGGGCAATGTTTGGTGTGAATATAATGCAGAATATTCATAGTTTGGAAATTAGGAGATGGTGTGGGATTACCAAAACTATTATCCAGAGGGCTGAGGAGGGGTTGTTGAGGTGGTTTGGACATGTAGAGAGAATGGAACAAAACAGAATGACTTCGAGATTGTATAAATCTGTAGTGGAGGGAAGGCAGGGTAGGGGTTGGCCTAGGAAGGGTTGGAGGGAGGAGGTAAAGGAGGTTTTGTGTGCGAGGGGGCTTGGACTTCCAGCAAGCATGCGTGAGTGCATTTGATAGGAGTGAATGGAGACAAATGGTTTTAATACTTGACATGCTGTTGGAGTGTGAGCAAAGTAACATTTAAGAAGGGGTTCAGGGAAACCGGCAGGCCGGACTCGAGTCCTGGAGAAGGGAAGTACAGTGTCTGCACTCTGAAGGAGGGGTGTTAATGTTGCAGTTTTATAACTGTAGTGTAAAGCACCCCTCTGGCAAGACAGTGATGGAGTGAATGATGATTAAAGTTTTTCTTTTTCGGGCCACCCTGCCTTGGTGGGAATCAGCCGATGTGTTAAAAAAAATAAAATAAATATTACTGGCATTAAGGATGAAAGAGTCTACCAACTGATCACATGAGTAAAAATAGTATTTGTTACTAAACAAAAGCCTTATAACTCAGCAAATAACAATCACCAAGTGAAAAGATAAAGGTAAAACATAAAATACTTATCCTTCTACTTTTTCCAAGTGAGATATTTAACAAAATTGGAAGCTAAAATATAAATGCATGTAATGATACATCAAGAGATTAATCTGGTGGGTAAGAAATGGCAAGAAATTAACAAAGATTCACATTAACTTG
Source organism: Cherax quadricarinatus (assembly GCF_038502225.1). Lineage (NCBI taxonomy): Eukaryota > Metazoa > Arthropoda > Malacostraca > Decapoda > Parastacidae > Cherax > Cherax quadricarinatus. The sequence continues at coordinate 12,886 of NW_027197502.1, forward strand.
GAAATGAGAGAATAAACTTAAATTTATAAACAAATACATTTATAAACAGATGCTAAAAACCACACCATTCAATCTATTATTGCTACTGTGTAACTCAACAGTTAAAATTCATACCTAATATAATCCAGGGTAGGATATGGCCAGTTTATTGAAAATATTTTTTAACTAAATTCTGATTTCTAAAAACTGTCCAATCTTTTTAAAAATATAAAGCCATTATTATAGTGTAATAGTACTTACAAACAATCCATGCCCATTTTCATTTGGTTTAATGTTGCACATCATATTGATAACCTTTCGTGTCTCCATATCTGTAGTCTCTGGGGTTTCTGATGCAACAGGATCAACAGCTTCGGGTGAGATAGCCCGAGGACGGGACGGAGGCTGTTGCTTGATTCTAAATGCTGTTAAGGGGTAAATCCCAAACCTGAAAAAAGTAAAATATACAAATAAATAATATAACAATGTTCCAATTCAATTCAAATCATTTGATACAAGAGTGCATGTATTAATTAAGGATTATTAATGTGTATAAAATAACAATATGTGGTATATCAATTGCTGTGCATGTAACTGTCTGCATGTGCTTAAAGCTTCACAATATTTTGACTGACAATTCTCTTCATACTTTGAAGTCCTATTCACAAATCAATATACTCAGAATATGCTTTAAAACTTTCATATTTAATCAGCTATTATGCTTTTGCTTTCCTCAAAAGGCAAATAAAGTTCTAACGACCTCACACATTATATGTCAGTGATATTAACATTGTCTACAAAACAAAACAAAAAAAAAAATCCAGTCACAGTTCTGCCTGAGTTTACAGGTGCCACTATGTTATTGAGGCTTTTTGTCACACTTAGTAGACAACTTTTAGAAAGTCCTACCAAAAATAAATTATCCTCTCATGCTGTCTCAATAATCCCTACCTTGGTAATTAGCTTCAATCACTATTTTTTTTTATCACAATAATACATTTTATTTCTTCTCCAAGCATTTCATTATGTAATGCCAAAGCCAATTTTTGGTAAAAGTGAAGAATAATTTGTGCACATTATTAGTGAGTCTAACAATGATAATTACCTGTAGACTATTTGTAAAAGATTCTGGGTGCTGTTGTACTCTTGCAGTCTGTTCTGAAACCAGGCTTCCCTGATTAGACTGGCTGTTGTTGCTTGCAGCCTGCAAGCCAACATAGCCATCAAAAACATGGCTGGTCAATTACCTACTAAAGAAATTTGTCAAGTTCCCTCTAAGTTACAGACTGTGGTACCAGAAATATTTCTTACATGTGTTGGGAATAAAATGAAAGGTTTTGGACCTTAGATGTTTACATGTTCTTTAACTGTGCTTATGACACCTCTGCCTTTCTTTTATCATGCACTGCACCTTCTACTATATCTCTCATTTTTTTTTGTGCAAATTAGGGACATAACCTTCAAACATTTAAATGCATTAGGCAGGAAAATTTTGTACACAGTTAGCTCCATGAAGAAATGTGAAGATTATAGAGTTGACAGGAAGAGCAAGGAAGTTATCTTATTATCATGTGATACATTAGCTCTAAGGCAGTATGAGAGTTGCAGTTAGTCTTGGAATAGTGATGAGGGACGTGGATGAAAGTCAGTACGAAACTATTAGTAAGTTATCTTGTCTTCAAGAGATAGCTGGAACTACTTCACTTCTGGAGACATTTTATATACATGTAGATATACAATATTTTAAAAAGTTAGTTATTCATCAGTTTGCAATGAGTGTGTACTGTGGTGAAATTAAAAGTAATGATTAGGAAATCTGCACTCGGTATAGACAAAGATATAATGACCATAGTAAAAAAAAAAACAAAGTACCATACCTGACATCTTCAATGAATTTCTCCAGCTTTTCAATAACAGGAATATCTGCCATGCGAAAAAGCGTTGGTTCTCCACTGCTATGTGTAATTTCTGCTACTACACTGTCACTATGGTACTGGTGTTGAAGCATATCCTCAACACAATTATCTATAAATTTGTTTGCTGAAATGAGAACGGAAAACATTTAAATCTTTACTCATTTAAGCATAAAATAAAGTTTGGGACAACTATCCCTAATGTAAAAATCTTTACCATAGTAAATAATGACAGGAATAAGTGCACAACTGAATCTCTGCCTCTCTTATAAAAATTATATAGAAAAGTCACAATATTATATTTAATTACACTGAGTAGTTAAGCCAAGCTCATTAATATTCATTTCATTTTCATACTGTTTAATACAATGATTCTTAACAATAATTATAACATGTCTATAGGAATGATTACTAAAGAGGGAAATTCGTACATTTCTTAGGGTTGTGTATGAGAGCATGAGCTGCTAAGAGTTTAAGGGAGTGGACTTCAAATAAGACCGGATGAAAGAGTAGTTCTGCGGTACTTGGACGTTGGCTTTGTTCAGGATTTAGGCACTGCTGTATAAAGTCTCTCTGCTGTTCATGCTCCAAGGAATGTATAGTTCGTAGCACCTGTAAAAAACAACAAAAAAATTAATATATTAATAATGTAAATTCTCTTCAAAGGAAACATAATAAAAATAAACAAAGCTTCTTGAGTGCCACAGACACTAGACCAGTTAGCTTACCAACTGTACTGAAGAAATTTATTTTTCCTAGATTTAGTGAAAATATAAATAAGAGATTCCAAAAATTATAGGGAAATATGTTTACTGAGTATACCGGGTAAAGTGTATAGTAGGGTCATTAATAAAAGAATTAAAGGTAAGACAGAAAGCAGGATTGCAGATGAGCAGAATGGGTAGGGGATGTGTAGATCAAGTGTTTACAGTGAAGCATATATGTGTGAAGGGATGTGTAGATCAAGTGTTTACATTGAAGCATATATGTGAAGGGATGTGTAGATCAAGTGTTTACATTGAAGTATATATGTGAACAGTATTTAGATAAAGGTAGGGAAGTTTTCACTGCATTTATGAATTTAAAAAAGGCATATGATAGAATGGATAGGGGAGCAATGTGGCAGATGTTGCAAGTGTATGGAATAGGTGGTAAGTTACTAAATCCTGTAAAGAGTTTTTATGAGGATAGTGAGGCTCAGGTTAAGGTGTGTAGAAGAGAGGGAGACTACTTCCCGGTAAAAGTAGGTCTTAGACAGGGATGTGTAATGTTACCATGGTTGTTTAACAAATTTACAGATGGGGTTGTAAAACAAGTAAATGCTAGGCTGTTGGGGAGAGGGGTGACATTAAATTATGGGGACTCTCATAGAAAGTGGGAGTTGACACAGATAGTTTTTGCTGATGATATTTTGCTTTTGGGAGACTAAAGAAAAGATGCAAGGGTTAGTGGACGAGTTTGGGAGGGTGTGTAAAGGTAGAAAGTTGAAAGTGATCATAAATAAGAGTAGGGTGATGAGGATATCAAACAATTTAGATTAAGAAAAATTGGATATCACATTGGAGGGAGGGAGTATGGTAGAAGTGAATGCATTCAGGTATCTGGGAGTTGGCTTGTCAGTGGATGGGTTTATGAAGGATGAGGGTAACCATAGAATTGATGAAGGAAAAAAGGTGAGTGGTGTGTTGAGGTATCTGTGGAGATAAAAATCATTATCCATGGAAGCAAAGAAGGGAATGTATGGAGTATAGTGGTACCAACCCCCTTATATGGGTGTGAAGCACGAGTTGTAAATGCTGCAGCGAGGAGGTGGCTGGAAGCAGTGGAGATGTCATGTCTTAGGGCAATGTGTGGTGTAAATATTATGCAGAGAATTTATAGTGTGGAAATTAGGTGGTGGTGTGGAGTTACTTAGAGTATAACTCAGAAGGCTAAAGAGGGGTTAAAGGGGTTTGGTCATTTAGAGAGAATGGAACAAAGTAGAATGACTTGGAGAGCATATAAATCTGTAGGGAAAGGAAGGCAGGGTAGGGGTCATCCTCAAAGAGGTTGGAGGGAGGGGGTAGGGGTCATCCTCAAAGTGGTTGGAGAGAGGGGGTAAGGGAGGTTTTGTGGGTGAGGGGCTTGGACTTCAGCAAGTGTGCGTGAGCGTGTTAGATAGGAGTGAATAAAGACAAATGGTTTTTGGGACCTGACAAGCTGTTGGAGTGTGAGCAGGGTAATATTTTGTGAAGGGATTCAGGGAAACTGGTTAGCCAGACTCGAGTCCAGGAAATGGGAAGTACAATGCCTGCACTTTAACCCGCAAACTGTCCAAACGCAGATCTACATTCACCTACGTAGTGCTCCAAATATTTTGAAAAATAAAAAATCTTTTTTTTTATTTTTTAAATGAAGAGCGCATTTTTGTAAATGCTATAGGATAAAAAAAGAATTTTAGGGTCAGTACTTAACAAGACATAAGCCCGCGAAGTTGGTGCTAAATGATGAGCTGTCGGCAACATGGAGCACTGCCGCTTGCAGAAATAAACATGTATCTTTTTTTTTCAAATCTTTTCTATTTATTGTTGTTTTTATGATATGATAATAATGTTTTGTTACAGATCTTTTGATTTCATAGCCAATTCTTGTTGAGACACAAATGTTTGGTACTGAATTAGTAATCATATTGTCACAAACACACATGTTCACACTGACAGATGAATTTGTACACCTGGTTCAATCACATACTATTGTTTACATATATATATGTGCAAGGTATTTACAGGTCCCATTTATGTTTCTAGAAGTCCACCATTGTATAATACTCCAAGAAGCATGGATTCATACAGAGTGCCACCCCACACTGCTGACATATGAATCATGTGTCTTTTTGCACTCGGAGTCGCTGCATAGTGTAAGCACACACAACACACTTTTTCTGAAAATACTTCGTCTTTGGAGTAGATGGTATTGGTATCAGGCAGTGACAGTCAGAGATTATTCGGTTGTCACTTCTTCCTCTGGTTGTGGGGTGACAGGTCACTGTGGAGTGGCAGGTATAGGTGTGGTACCATACTTTTTCACTATCTGCTTGATGATATTGAGGGTGAATTCCCAGTCTTTATTTCACATATGTTGAAGGCATTGAGCATTGTAATGTCTACAAGGTGGAAAAACACTTTGATATACCACTTGCAACTCCTACACACACAGTCAACAAATCACCTTACCTGTGATATACCTCTGAAGAGCTTCGAGAGTTTGACTACTCTCGGAGACCGGCCATGGTCCAGGCTCGTCTGGTGCTTGCCTGGTCAACCAGGCCCGCTGCCCCACATATCCATCACAGCCTGTTTGATATGGCACCTGGTGAAGATACTCGTCCAGTTTCCTCCTGAAGGCTTCTACACTTGTTCCAGCCGTGTTTCTCATATCTTCTGGTAAAATGTTGAATAGTCTTGGACTCCGAATGTTTATACAGTGTTCCCTTATTGACCCCACTGCACCCCTGCTCCTCACTGGGTTTATTTTACACTTCCTCCCATATCTCTCACTCCAGCAAGTTGTTATGGCAGTGTGCAGATTTGGGACCAAGCCCTCGAGTACTTTCCAGGTATATATTATGTATCTCTCTTTCTCCTTCGCTCCAGTGAGTACATGTTCAAGACTTGAAGGCGCTCCCAGTAATTTAGGTATTTTACTGGCTCAATGTGAGCCGTCAAGGATCTCTGTATTTGCTCTAGCTCTGATATTTCTCCTGCCCTGAACGGGGCCGTCAGCACTGAGCAATATTCTAAGTGAGGGAGCACTAACGATTTGAAGAGTGTCACCATCGGCATTATTTCCTTTGTTTTTGAAAGTTCTCAATACCCACCCCGTCATCTTCCTGGCTGTCGTGAGTTGTCTTGTTATGGTCTTTAAAAGGTCGGCTGACATAATTATTCCCAGGTCTTTTACGTGTTCCTTACGTTCTATTTGATGACCCTCTGTAGTTTTGTACATAGTGTTCCTTAAGAGTTCTTCATTCTTTCCATACCTAAGCAGCTGCAACTTATCACAACTGAACGTCATGTTGTTCTCCACTGCCCACTGGAAAACACTGCTTATGTCTTCATGTACTTTTTCAGTTCCTCTACTGTAGTGACTTTTATGCTTATTTTAGTGTCATCTGCAACTGATGATACAAAAGTGTGCCGGGTGTTTTTATCTATGCTATGAGGATGAGGAACAGCAAAGGTGCCAGGACAGTGCCTTGGTGCACTGAGCTTTTGACCTCGCTGATGCTGGATCTTGCCCTGTTCACTAATACTTTTTGTGTTGTGTGTGTTAGGAACCCGAAAATTCATCTGCCTACCTTCCCCGTAATGCCCATGGCCCTCATTTTGTACGCCATCACTCCATGAACGCATTTGTCAAGCACCTTTGTAAAATCTGTGTAAATCACATCTGCGTTTTGGTCGTCTTCCAACGCCTCCGTAATTCTGTCATAATGGTTCAACAGCTGTGACAGGCACGATGGTCCTGCTCTAAAACCATGCTGGTTCGGGTTATGCTGGTTGTGCTGCTCCATGAAATTTGTAATCTGCCGTCTCATCACTCTTTCGAAAATTTTTATGATGTGAGAAGTTAGGGCCAAAACCAGTCTCACAGTCACACATAACGAAGAGTTTTATGCCAAAGTGATTACGTTTACCACGTGTTACCATGCGGTACCCCGACGTCCCAATTTTTTTCATACTGCATACACTGAGTGTGCAGACCCATTATCTCATGTCTAGGCGACTCAGGCCTATCGCGCCAATTTTGAAGGAATGAAATATAAAACGTTGATCTACGTTCGGAGCCCCCTGCATGTGAATGTAGATCTACGTGTAGACAGTTTAAGGGTTAAAGGAGGGGTTTGGGATATTGGCAGTTTGGAGGGTCGTATAAGCTGTCAAAGCTGAGCGCCGCCCCTGCAAACACAGTGATATGTTTGAGCGATGGTGAAAGTGTTGAATGATGATGAGTTTTTTTTGCTTTCTTTTTGGGTCGCCCTGCCTCAGTGGGAAATGGCCAACGTGTAAAAAAAAAAAAATGAACATAAAGAGACATTTTGCTGATGATACTGTTTCTGGGAAATTCTGAATAGAAGTTGCATAGGTTAGTGCATGAGTTTGAGAGGGGGTGTAAAGGAAGAAAGTTGAAAGTGAACATAGATAAAAGTAGCTGATAAGGGTATCAAATGATTTAGATAAGGAAAAATTGGATATCAGATTGGAGGGAGGGAGTATGGAAGAAGTGAATGTGTTCACATATTTGGCAGTAACCTTGTCAGCAGATGGGTTTATCAAGGATGAGGTAAACCATAAAATTGATGGAGGAAAAAAGGTGGGTGGTGCATTTAGGTATCTGTGGAGACAAAGAACATTATCAATGGAGGCAAAGAAGAGAATGTATGAGAGTATAGTGGTACCAACACCTATATGGGTAAGAAGCATGAGCTGTGAATGTTGCAGCAAGGAGGAGGATGGAAGCAGTGAAGATGTGTCTAAAGGCAATGTGTGTGGCGTAAATATTCACAGAATTCACAGTGTGGAAATTAGATGGAGGTTTGGAGTTACTAAAAGTATTATTCAGAAAGATGAGGAGGGGTTGAGGTGGTTTGGTCATTTAGAGAGAATGGAGCAAAATGGGATGACTTGGAGGGCGTATAAATATGTAGTGGAGGGAAGGAGGGATAGGGGTAATCCTAGGAAAAGATGGAGGGAGGGGGTAAAGAGGTTCTGTGTGCAAGGGGCTTGGACATGCAGCAGGGATGTATGAGCATGTTAGACAAGAGCAGTAGTAGTAGTAGTAGTAATAATAATAATAATAATAATAATAATAATAATAATAATAATAATAATGATGTCTGAAAGTAAAGTTTATCAAGGTATGCTTGAGCCTTGTGTAGAAGATGCTATTAACCTTGTAACAAAAATATAAATCAATTTCACGTGCCTGTTCTTGCGTGACAACATTGCCAGAGTCACCATTTCCGGGTATCTCCAGTGCAGCCATCTCCAAAGCTGCCATCCCAAATGAGTAGATGTCTACAGCTGGGGTTACTGGAGAGGAATCTGCAATTATTAAAATACCGTCAGTTCTTAGTAATACTACATAGTGTGGATAGTAGTGTGCAAGGATAGATATCACTTTGAATATCTTACTTAACCCTCCCTTACTGTGCTATTATTTCACATCCTCTGTATTCCATAAAAGCAAGAAAAAAGTATGATGATTAAAATTTTCAGCCACGTATTATTCGTAACAAGTGACCCATCATTATAAGCTTTAGGAGCACAAAAACTACCTATCTAGGTGTTCCATGTTGTCTTATTAGCTATTAGCTTTCAGACAGTTCTGGGAGGAACCTTCAAGGGACTCAGTCTCAGGAAATGATTGATAAAACATATTTCTCACGAATGACACACTAAACTCAGCCCATAATGATGAACCTATCTTAACTTCACTAAATTTTGAGAAATATATTATTAGAATGCATACTGCATTCTAATAATACTGGCATACTGGCCCAAGCTCAGACACAGAGAGACAGAGAGACAGACAGACAGACAGACAGACAGACAGACAGACAGACAGACAGACAGACAGACAGACAGACAGACAGACAGACAGACAGACAGACAGACAGACAGACAGACAGACACACACACACACACACACACACACACACACACACACACACACACACACACACACACACACATGGTGGGGAACTGAAGAAATGGACACGTACAAATCAGTCTGGGGGGTGTAAGGTAGTCACTGCAGTGAAGTATAACCCTCCACAGAATTGCAGGAGACCAAGAGAAGAATATGAAGAGAGCAACAGAGCAATGGTGGACACACTAGCTGAGGTGGCCAGAAGAGCTCACACGAGTAGAGCAAAGTTACTAGTTATAGGCGATTTCAATCACAAGGAGATGGATTGGGAAAACCTGGTGCCACGTGGGGGTCCCAAAACATGGAGAGCCAAGATGATGGATGTGGTACTGGAAAACCTCATGCATCAACATGTTAGGGACACTACCAGAGAGAGAGAGGGGGGAAGATGAACCAGCAAGACTGGGCCTCATGTTCACCCTGAGTAGCTCAGACATCACATATGAAAGGCCCCTTGGAGTTAGTGATCACATGCTTCTGAGCTTTAAATACATAGCAGAGTTACAAGTGGAGAGGGTTACAGGAGTAGGATTGGAAAAGCCAAACTACAATAGCGGGGACTACACAGGTATGAGGAACTTCCTGCAGGAGGTTCAGTGGGAAAGTGAATTGCTAGGAAAGTCAGTAAACAAAATGATCGACAATGTAACAACAAAATGAAAGGAGGCAGAGAAAAGGGTTGTTCCCAAGAGCAATAGAAATATTGGGAAGACCAGAATGAGCCCTTGGTTTACCCAAAGGTATGGGGAGGCAAAAAACTAAATGCACTAGAGAATGGAAAAGTAAAGAAGACAGGAAAATAGAGAGATTAGTTGAAGATCCAGAAACAAGTATGCACAGATAAGGAGGGAGGCCCAGCGACGGTACAAAAATGGCATAACATCAAAAGTTGCCTGACCTGAAGCTGTTGTATAGCCACATCAGGAGGAAGACAAACAGTAAAGGACCAGGTAATCAGGCTGAGGAAAGAAGGTGGGGAGCTCACAAGAAATGACCAAGAAATATGTGAGGAGTTCAACATGAGATTTAAGTATATATTTACAGTGGAAACAGAAAGGACTCTGGTAAGTGAGAACAAGGAGGTACACCAACAAGAGATATACCAACAAGTGCTGGATGAAATACACACAACCAAGGAGGAGGCGAAGAAGCTGCTAAATGACCCTGATACCTCAAAGGCGGTGGGATCGGACATCTCTCTGTGGGCCCTTAGAGAGGGAGCAGAGATACTGTGTGTGCCACTAACAACAATTTTCAACACATCCATTTAAACCTGGGCAACTACCTGAGGTATGGAAGATGGCAAATGTAGTCCCCATTATTAAGAAAGGAGACAGACATAAGGTACTAAACTACAGACCAGTGTCACTGATGTGCAGAGTATGCAGTCATGGAGAAGATTATCAGGAGGAGAGTTACTCATAAATTCTAGCAGCTTCAAATCAAGCAGGATAAAGCTGGTAGGCCCACATGTGAGAGAATGGGTCTGTGTGGTCAGTGTGCACCATATAAAAAAAATCCTGCAGCACGCAGTGAATAATGAGAAAAAAAAAAACAACCGTTTTTTTTAATTAAAATGCCAACTTTGTGGTCTATTTTCGTATAGTATTTATGGTTGTATTCTCGTTTTCTTGGTCTCATTTGAAAGAATGGAAAACATTTTATAGAAATAGATGTGATTTTGATTGGTTTTACTATGAAAAGAACCTTGAAATGGAGCTCAAAGTAAGGGAAATGTTTTATTTTTGCCAATGTTCAAAAGTAAACAAATGAAGTCATTTTCCAATAAATGTCCAAGTAGCCATTCTAATATGCAGTCATGAATGGGTTGACATTATTTATACAATTATTACAATATTGCAGTAGTCTGCATAACAGTAAATCAGAGGGGCCTGGAGACATGACTGATGAAGATAGAAAATGTTATTGTAGAGCCAGGAATGTCTGCATTGTTCACTCTGGACCCTATTTTGAAATTGGCATATTTTTTAATTTTCGTGAAATTGGCCAAATTGCAAATTTCTGACCACATTATTGGGTAGTTGAAATCAGTAAATGGACAGTTTCTTGTACTCAATCGATAGAAAAGATGAAGTTCTAAGGAAATAACTATGAGTTTGGTTGAATGGAACAATGGAATTAGCCGAAAATAGGGCTCAAAGTGGGCAAAATTGCCGCCTCGTAAATATTGCCGAGGTCGGTAACTTTACAAGTGCAAGTCCGTCAGTTTTCCATCAAATTTTGTTCTTTTGTCTTTTGGTGTCATTACAATCGGGAAAAGATTCTCTATCATTTCATAAGATTTTTTTTTTTTTTTTGGAAAATTTGCGACACCAGGAGACACCTCAGGATTTGGGGTTGCAACAGTCAAGGGGTTAACTACCATAGTTCACATATTCACATTTGTTAAAATAATTAAAGTACTGATTCAGGTGCTAAATTGTTTTCCTTTCACTGTTTTATTAATACTGTATATTCAGTAACTCCTTTAATTTAGCTTTAAATAACTACCTTAGTTCATTTATTTACATTTGTTAAAATAATTAAGGTGCTATTTCAGGTGCTGAAGTGTAATACTTTCATTATTTTACTATTATTTTCCCTAGCTCCTTTATTTTTTAGCTTTAGAATATTTACATTGTTTTATTCTTAAGTCTAGTTATAGAATCACTCTCAATCTTATGATTACAAGCACTGATCCTGATACCAACCTTTTACTAAATGACTTACATGAATCCAACAGCAACTGTAATTATTACACAGCAGAACAAGCAAAGGCACTTCTCAGAGCCAACAACAACATAACTGTCTTTAACTACAATGTCAGATCTTTAAGCAAACACTATGATGATCTCACAGTGTTATTACTAAATTCCCTGCATGCCAGTATGTCCATCATCACTCTCACCGAAACCTGGCTAAAGCCTGATGCTACAAATGTCTATGCCATTCCTGGTTACACAGCCATACACAACTGTAGGCCAGACCAGCAATGGGGTGACACAGCTATATACTACTCAGACCAACTTGAATGTATCAATAATACTTGCACAAGGGATAAACATTGGGAATATATAATAGCTAAATTTAAATCCAAATACAGTGGACCCCCGGTTAACGATATTTTTTCATTCCAGATGTATGTTCAGGTGCCAGTACTGACCGAATTTGTTCCCATAAGGAATATTGTGAAGTAGATTAGTCCATTTCAGATCCCCAAATATACACGTACAAATCTCACAGTGATAAACATCTACAGAGTGCCACAATCAAATATTAACCAATTTAGTGAAAAACTAGGAAGCATGATAACTGATGCATACATGAACAAAGACTACTTACTGCTCACAGAGGACTTCAATATAAATCTCCTGCAAGACCAGGACCCACAAGTAAATGAATTCACAAACACTATGAGCAACTGCTTGCTGCTACCAACAGTAACAAAACCTACAAGAATTTCACAGACTAGTGTTTCCTTATTAGACCACATCTGGACCAACATCATATCCCCTTTAAAATCAGGCATAATCACAGATAACACCACAGACCAATACTCTACCTTTCTCATAACCAATCTAGATAAATTACCCCAAGACACTACAACAAATCCATCGAATCCTCTACCTTCCCTAAGTTCTCAAAACAGCGAGGGTCACCCCGATACATAAAGGAGGAGATCAAGCAGACTTGAATAACTATAGGCCAATATCCAACTTACACCCTCTCTCTAAAATCTTCGAAAAACTAATTCATAAGCGAATTTATTCCTACCTCATCTCCCACAACATACTCAACCCCTATCAGTTTGGGTTCAGGCCTAATAAAAATACAAATGATGCTATTATACACATGCTAACACAAATATACATTGCACTTGAGAAAAAAGAAGTCCTAGTGGGGAACTTCATTGATTTACGTAAAGCTTTTGACACAGTTGACCATGATTTTCCTCACATAAAATTATCACACTATGGTATAAGAGGGCACTCCCTCAACTACCTGAAGTCATACCTTAGCAACAGAAGCCAATTTTTTTTATTTATTTATTATCACACTGGCCGATTCCCACCAAGGCAGGGTGGCCCGAAAAAGAAAAACTTTCACCATCATTCACTCCATCACTGTCTTGCCAGAAGGGTGCTTTACACTACAGTTTTTAAACTGCAACATTAACACCCCTCCTTCAGAGTGCAGGCACTGTACTTCCCATCTCCAGGACTCAAGTCCGGCCTGCCGGTTTCCCTGAACCCCTTCATAAATGTTACTCTGCTCCCACTCCAACAGCACGTCAAGTATTAAAAACCATTTGTCTCCATTCACTCCTATCAAACACGCTCACGCATGCCTGCTGGAAGTCCAAGCCCCTCGCACACAAAACCTCCTTTACCCCCTCCCTCCAACCTTTCCTAGGCCGACCCCTACCCCACCTTCCTTCCACTACAGACTGATACACTCTTGAAGTCATTCTGTTTCACTCCATTCTCTCTACATGTCCGAACCACCTCAACAACCCTTCCTCAGCCCTCTGGACAACAGTTTTGGTAATCCCGCACCTCCTCCTAACTTCCAAACTACGAATTCTCTGCATTATATTCACACCACACATTGCCCTCAGACATGACATCTCCACTGCCTCCAGCCTTCTCCTCGCTGCAACATTCATCACCCATGCTTCACACCCATATAAGAGCATTGGTAAAACTATACTCTCATACATTCCCATCTTTGCCTCCAAGGACAAAAAGTTCTTTGTCTCCACAGACTCCTACGTGCACCACTCACCCTTTTCCCCTCATCAATTCTATGATTCACCTCATCTTTCATAGACCCATCCACTGACACGTCCACTCCCAAATATCTGAAGCCAATTGTGTACACAAATGGAGCAAACTCTTCCACACAGCCAATTACAGTTGGTGTCCCACAGGGAAGTGTCCTTGGCCCTCTTCTCTTTCTCATTTACATAAACCATAAACGACCTACCAAATGCATCGCAACTACTCAAACCCACACTATTTACAGATGACACTACATACGTCTTCTCTCACCCAAGCCCAGTCATATTAGCCAATACTGTAAATACCGAATTACAGAAAATATCTACCTGGATGATGATTAACAAACTTACTCTCCATATTGACAAAACCTACTTCATTCAGTTTGGAAACAAAACTACAGATGTCCCTCTTAACATAATGATAAACGGATCACCAATCACAAAGCTCACAGAGGGAAAATTCTTAGGAATCCACCTTGATAATACTCAAATTTCAAACACATGTACAACAAATTTCCAAGAAAATCTCCAAGACCGTAGGCATACTATCAAAAATAAGGTACTATGTTCCACAGTCAGCCCTCCAGGCCCTCTATCACTCCCTCATTTACCCCTATCTCACCTATGGAATTTGTGCATGGGGCTCAACAACACTAAATCATCTCAGACCATTAATTACCCAACAAAATGCTGCAGCCAGAATGATAACAAATTCTCACTCCAGGCAGCATACTCCACCAATATTCAAAACTCTAAACTTACTCACCGTACTAAACATTAATACTTACTGTTGTGCCTACTACATACACAGAACACTAAACTCGAATATAAACCCTCCCCTCAAACTTCTCTTTACCAACCTCAACAGAGCACATGACCATAACACAAGGCACAGATCATTCTTTGATGTTCCCCATGCCCATCTCACACTACGTAAAAACTCAATTCACATAAAAGACCCAAAACTCTGGAATTCATTACCTGTGAATATATAAGAAATACTGTCTGTTTATCAATTCAAGACTCTTCTTAACCCTTTCAGGGTCGAAAGGCCCTCTCCTAAACTCTTTCTCAGGGTCGAAAATTTTTTTGAAAAAAAAAAAAATTATTTTTTCTTATGAAATGATAGAGAATCCTTTCCCGATCATAATGACTCCAAAAGCATGAAATATGATGGAAAACTTACGGAATCATGCTCTCGTAAAGTAAGCAGTAACGATGATGTTTACGCATCAGCGATTTCGCGCACTTTG
>NW_027197502.1:32500-60302 GCF_038502225.1 Cherax quadricarinatus
GTGGAATAGCCTAGAAAATGACGTAGTGGAGGCAGGAACCATACACAGTTTTAAGACGAGGTTTGATAAAGCTCATGGAGCGGGGAGAGAGAGGGCCTAGTAACAACCGGTGAAGAGGCGGGGCCAGGAGCTAGGACTCGACCCCTGCAACCACAAATAGGTGAGTACAAATAGGTGAGTACACACACACACACACACACACTACAAACCTCACTCATGGAAAAAGATCTTGGGGTGAGCATAACACCAGGCACATCTGAAGCGCACATCAACCAAATAACTGCTGCAGCATATGGGCGCCTAGCAAACCTCAGAACAGCATTCCAACATCTTAATAAGGAATCGTTCAGGACCCTGTACACCGTGTACGTTAGGCCCATATTGGAGTATGCGATACCAGTTTGGAACCCACACCTAGCCAAGCAGTAAAGAAACTAGAGAAAGTGCAAAGGTTTGCAGCAAGACTAGTCCCTGAGCTAAGAGGTATGTCCTACGAGGAGAGGTGAAGGGAAATCGACCTGACGACACTGGAGGACAGGAGAGATAGGGGGGATTTGATAACGACATATAAAATACTGAGAGGAGCTGACAAGGTGGACAGAGACAGGATGTTCCAGAGATGGGACACAGCAACAAGGGGACACAGTTGGAAGTTGAAGACTCAGATGAATCACAGGGATGTTAGGAAGTATTTCTTCAGTCACAGAGTTGTCAGGAAGTGGAATAGTCTGGGAAGTGATGTAGTGGAGGCAGGATCCATACATAGCTTTAAGAAGAGGTATGATAAAGCTCATGGAGCAGGAAGAGTGACCTAGTAGCGACCAGTGAAGAGGCGGGGCCAGGAGCTGTGACTCGACCCCTGCAACCACAACTAGGTGAGTACATAGGAAGTATTTCTTCAGTCACAGAGTTATTAGGAAGTGGAACAGTCTAGCAAGTGATGTAGTGGAGGCAGGAACCATACATAGCTTTAAGACGAAGTATGACAAAGTTCAGAAAACAGAGAGAGAGAGGACCTAGTAACGATCAGTCAAGAGGCGGGGTCAGGAGCTGAGTCTCGACCCTTGCAACCTCAATTAGGTGAGTACATAAACAACAGGCCAAGTGTCTAACTGACATGTGCCTAGCACAAAATGGTAACCCCCCACACACACAGAGGAGCTATAACTTGACCCCTGCAACCACAAATAGGTGAGTACACATTCATTTACAAAGATGTAAATGATAATGTTGTACCATCCTCAGCAGATGACATTACTATGAGTGTATCATTCATCAACAACACTTGAAACCTCCAAACACAGAGAAACAAAAGTCTTTCACTTGACAACATAATAATAGTCAACAAAGACAAATTTCAGTTCTCCTAAAAACAATATATAAAAAGGGGATCAATAGTGATTTGCATTAGTAGAAAATGCAATCAAACTGTACTAGAGAGCAGAGGATACTTGTAAGAGACCTGAGAACGGCCATGTAAGAAGATATGTTCAAAAAGTATAACAGTGCTATGACAACTACAACAAAAATGATGAACTGGATAACAAGAATTTATCAAATAAAAAATACTAAGGTACATAAATAACAATACACAAGGCTGATACAAGCACAGACCAAGCATATGTGCAGAGAACTTTTCAGTAAGCCATGCAACAATGACAGTACATTAGGAACCCTTAAGTCGTGTGATCATAGCTTTTGTTTTCATATTCTGCAATTTAAATTTAAATTTTTATTACCAATAAAAGCACACCATTTCCATTAAGGCATGCCAGAGTGGAATTTATTTCCATTGGTAGAGTGCATTTCCATTAAGGAGTGCCACAGCAAGAAGGCAGAAGACCCATCACTATGCACTGGGCAACTCCACCGTTTTAATGGCAAAGGGAAGGTGAACAGAATTATACAAATAGCCTCCCATGCAAGTATACCATCATTCAGTATTTCTTTCTTTTCACACTCCACCTTGTCTCTGGATATTTTTCATGGCCTCCAAGTGAAGTACAGACAATGCTGATGGAGCCAGGAAGAAAATTAAGCATGAAATTATACCTATTTCTAACAAATTAGAGGTAACTAAGATACTTAAGGGAGGTACACTAATCATGGAGATGATACGAGTGTTTGGCATTAGAGTATCAATGATTCGTTTGAGACGATAAGATGAAGATAAAGGCTTGTGCAATGAATAATCCTCAATGTGACATCATGAAAAGAATAAGGAATAGGTCATTAGAGCATAATACAACAAAGTTTACTAAATGTGTGAATCAAAAAACAAATAAAGGTGTTCCACTTGATGGCTTTATTATTAAGGGAAAAAGCCTTACCATAGTATAAAACTTAACCCTTTGACTGTCGCAAGCCCCTTTCTGAAACTGTCACTTATGAAATGATAGAGAATCTTTTCCCGATGGTAATGACACCAAAAGTTCGAAATTTGGTCGAAAACTCATGGAATTATGCTCCCGCGAAGTTAGCGGTCTCGGCGACATATACGTATCGGCGATTTCACCGACTTTGAGCCCTGTTTTCAGCCAATTCCGTTGTTCCAGTTGACCAAACTCATAGCTATTTCTTTAGAACTCCATTTTATCTATCACATTGAGTACAAGAAACCTCCCATTTACTAATTTGAACTACCCAATATGGTGGTCAGAAATTGGCAATTTGGCCAATTTCACGCAAATTAAAAGATATGCCAATTTCAAAATAGGGTCCAGAATAAACAAGGTAGACATTCGTGGCACTAAAATAACATATCCTCTGTTCATTAGTCACATCTCTAGGCCCCTCTTATATTATTATTGCTTTCTATTTTGATTTTTTATTCATACAAAAAAATACAAAATTTACTGTTATGCAGACTACTGCATTATTGTAAAAATGGTATAAATAATATCAGTGCACTAGTGAAAGAATATTAGACTCCCCAGTTGACGTGTATTGGACGTGTGGTGTGATTTATTTACTCCTGAACATTGGTAAAAATCGAACATTTCCGCTACTTTGAGCTCAATTTCAAGGTCGTTTTCATCAAGAAAGTAATGAAAATCATCTCTATTTCTGTAATATGTTTTCCATTTTATCACCTAAGACCATAAAAACGCGAATACAACGATAAATACTATACGAAAATACACCTCAAAGTTGGCATTTTATTCCAAAAAAACTATCAGTTTTTTTTTCTCATTACGCAATGTGTGCTGCAGGATTTTTTTTATGTGGTGCACACTGACCACACAGACCCATTCTCTCACATGTGGGCCTACCAGCTTTCTCCCGCTTGATTTGAAGCCGCTGAGAATTATTGCTAGTATATATACGTCAGAAACATTGGCTCGTAAGACGTATTTATACGTCGAAAACAGTCAAAGGGTTAATATATTTATAGATGGGGTTGTAAAAGAAGTAAATGCTAGGGTGTTTGGGAGAGGAGTGGGATTAAATTATGGGGAATCAAATTCAAAATGGGAATTGACAGTTACTTTTTGCTGATGATACTGTGCTTATGGGAGATTCTAAAGAAAAATTGCAAAGGTTAGTGGATGAGTTTGGAAATGTGTGTAAAGGTAGAAAGTTGAAAGTGAACATAGAAAAAAGTAAGGTGATGAGAAAAAAGTAAGGTGATGAGGGTATCAAATGATTTAGATAAAGAAAAATTGGATATCAAATTGGGTAGGAGGAGTATGGAAGAAGTGAATGTTTTCAGATGCTTGGGAGTTGATGTGTCGGTGGATGGATTTATGAAGGATGAGGTTAATCATAGAATTGATGAGGGAAAAAAGATGAGTGGTGCGTTGAGGTATATGTGGAGTCAAAAAACGTTATCTATGGAGGCAAAAAAGGGAATGTATGAAAGTATAGTAGTACCAACACTCTTATATGGGTGTGAAGCTTGGGTGGTAAATGCAGCAGCGAGGAGACGGTTGGAGGCAGTGGAGATGTCCTGTCTAAGGGCAATGTGTGGTGTAAATATTATGCAGAAAATTCAGAGTGTGAAAATTAGGAAAAGGTGTGGAGTTAATAAAAGTATTAGTCAGAGGGCAGAAGAGGTGTTGTTGAGGTGGTTTGGTCATTTAGAGAGAATGGATCAAAGTAGAATGACATGGAAAGCATATACATCTAGAGGGGAAGGAAGGCGGGGTAGGGGTCGTCCTCGAAAGGGTTGGAGAGAGGGGGTAAAGGAGGTTTTGTGGGCGAGGGGCTTGGACTTCCAGCAAGCGTGTGTGAGCGTGTTAGATAGGAGTGAATGGAGACGAATGGTACTTGGGACCTGACGATCTGTTGGAGTGTGAGCAGGGTAATATTTAGTGAAGGGATTCAGGGAAACCGGTTATTTTCATATAGTCGGACTTGAGTCCTGGAAATGGGAAGTACAATGCCTGCACTTTAAAGGAGGGGTTTGGGATATTGGCAGTTTGGAGGGATATGTTGTGTATCTTTATACGTATATGCTTCTAAACTGTTGTATTCTGAGCACCTCTGCAAAAACAATGATAATGTGTGAGTGTGGTGAAAGTGTTGAATGATGATGAAAGTATCTTCTTTTTGGGGTTTTTCTTTCTTTTTGGGTCACCCTGCCTCGGTGGGAGACGGCCGACTTGTTGAAAAAAAAAAAAAAAAGTTTTACATACCTTTACTGAAGGCTAATGCTGACTTCTGGAAGATAGGGAAGAGGAAAGTGGGAGGAGTTAGTGTTTGGAAAGGGAATCCCCCTCCATAAACACTTAAGGTAGCAAAGCCTTCTCTGGGGTTACTTCCCTTCTTTGTCTTTTAATGCCACTAAGACCAGCTTGAGTCACTGGACCCCTGTCTCACAACAAATTTGTCCAAAGAGGTGTGTTTCTGGCATCTCTCGAAGATTTCCTTGAAGTGGGACAGGGTTTTGTCACTGAACATGTTGCAAATATGGCTTGTTTCAGCTTGGTCAGGGTGGTGTTTCTCTACAAAAGCTTGCACCCTAGTCCACATTGCACACACCTCTTTAATCTGTCATTTACTGCTACAGTACATTCATTACTAACCTTAAAATATTTGTAGTCTTAATGTAGGGCAAGAGGTTAGTAGTATTTATTTGTAGAAAGTCAGTGTAGGTAGCAGTACATGTAGGTACTGTACACGTATGTAGCCTTCCCCTCCCCAGGCAACACTACACAGCTATATTATTACACTACACAGCCATATTATTACCATGTTCACTGAGTTTAATCGTTTCTAACAACTACCTTTAGATGACATCATAAACAAAGGGAGAAGTAATGAATAAGTCATGCCAAGAATTGTAAACAAATGCATATGAAGGGCAATTACTGCACCAGTAGCCAGATTCACAGTTTTCCCTAATGCTGCATCAGAGAAAACATGTTTACCTTCCATCCCACTCTCCACTCGATAACATATAAACATTGCATGTTTATATGATATGTTTATATGCTACATATGTAACGTGTTTCTTATATAATTTTAAAGAAAATATAATAGATGGATTAATGAAAATGTTTATGTAAAATAAGACATTTAATGTACAAGTGATTATTATTAAATATGCATTGCATATAAACATTGCATGTTTTTACATACTATGTAATGTGTTTCTTTGGGCCCATGGTTGTTTATTTAGCAGTTGCACTCAATCAATAACCACAAAAAGCAATGGATTATAGCAAAATGTTTGGATGAATGAGCAGAAGCTTCCTCACTCGCCCAGTGACAAAGCCAAACTGACTCGCAAGCGGCCCCTGCTGGTGGATGGATGCCTCCCAAATGGCCGATAACCGGGCACCGAAAAACCAGCCAATAACTGAGTTGGCCAATAACTGAACTGGCCGATAAGCAGGGGTCCACTGTATTACAGTGGACCCTCGAGTTTCGGCAGCATCGACTTTCATGAAATCCAACTTTCGGTAAGTTTTTTCGGCAAAATTTGGCCTCGAGTTTCATGATTAGACTCGTGATTCGGTGACCGTCCAGTACCCGTCCGCCCGTCACCACGCACACAAAGCCAGTCTCCCACTCCATTCACGCTCAGTGTGCCATTGTTTACCAACACGTGACCATCACCCCGTAGTTCATACGTAATAATCCATTGTTTTTTGTGATTGCAACTGCTAAGTAAGTCACCATGATTTTATTATTATCACACTGGCCGATTCCCACCAAGGCAGGGTGGCCCAAAAAAGAAAAACTTTCACCATCATTCACTCCATCACTGTCTTGCCAGAAGGGTGCTTTACACTACAGTTTTTAAACTGCAACATTAACACCCCTCCTTCAGAGTGCAGGCACTGTACTTCCCATCTCCAGGACTCAAGTCCGGCCTGCCGGTTTCCCTGAACCCCTTCATAAATGTTACTTTGCTCACACTCCAACAGCACGTCAAGTATTAAAAACCATTTGTCTCCATTCACTCCTATCAAACACGCTCACGCATGCCTGCTGGAAGTCCAAGCCCCTCGCACACAAAACCTCCTTTACCCCCTCTCTCCAACCTTTCCTAGGCCGACCCCTACCCCGCCTTCCTTCCACTACAGACTGATACACTCTTGAAGTCATTCTGTTTCGCTCCATTCTCTCTACATGTCCGAACCACCTCAACAACCCTTCCTCAGCCCTCTGGACAACAGTTTTGGTAATCCCGCACCTCCTCCTAACTTCCAAACTACGAATTCTCTGCATTATATTCACACCACACATTGCCCTCAGACATGACATCTCCACTGCCTCCAGCCTTCTCCTCGCTGCAACATTCATCACCCATGCTTCACACCCATATAAGAGCGTTGGTAAAACTATACTCTCATACATTCCCCTCTTTGCCTCCAAGGACAAAGTTCTTTGTCTCCACAGACTCCTAAGTGCACCACTCACTCTTTTCCCCTCATCAATTCTATGATTCACCTCATCTTTCATAGACCCATCCGCTGACACGTCCACTCCCAAATATCTGAATACATTCACCTCCTCCATACTCTCTCCCTCCAATCTGATATTCAATCTTTCATCACCTAATCTTTTTGTTATCCTCATAACCTTACTCTTTCCTGTATTCACCTTTAATTTTCTTCTTTTGCACACCCTACCAAATTCATCCACCAATCTCTGCAACTTCTCTTCAGAATCTCCCAAGAGCACAGTGTCATCAGCAAAGAGCAGCTGTGACAACTCCCACTTTGTGTGTGATTCTTTATCTTTTAACTCCACGCCTCTTGCCAAGACCCTCGCATTTACTTCTCTTACAACCCCATCTATAAATATATTAAACAACCACGGTGACATCACACATCCTTGTCTAAGGCCTACTTTTACTGGGAAATAATTTCCCTCTTTCCTACATACTCTAACTTGAGCCTCACTATCCTCGTAAAAACTCTTCACTGCTTTCAGTAACCTACCTCCTACACCATACACTTGCAACATCTGCCACATTGCCCCCCTATCCACCCTGTCATACGCCTTTTCCAAATCCATAAATGCCACAAAGACCTCTTTAGCCTTATCTAAATACTGTTCACTTATATGTTTCACTGTAAACACCTGGTCCACACACCCCCTACCTTTCCTAAAGCCTCCTTGTTCATCTGCTATCCTATTCTCCGTCTTACTCTTAATTCTTTCAATAATAACTCTACCATACACTTTACCAGGTATACTCAGCAGACTTATCCCCCTATAATTTTTGCACTCTCTTTTATCCCCTTTGCCTTTATACAAAGGAACTATGCATGCTCTCTGCCAATCCCTATTATTAAATAATTGCAATTATTAAATAATTGCACCAACCACTCCAAAACTATATCCCCACCTGCTTTTAACATTTCTATCTTTATCCCATCAATCCCGGCTGCCTTACCCCCTTTCATTTTACCTACTGCCTCACGAACTTCCCCCACACTCACAACTGGCTCTTCCTCACTCCTACAAGATGTTATTCCTCCTTGTCCTATACACGTGCAAATCGTAAAGAAATGCCAGAAAGACCTCTCTGGACAGATATTTTTTTTTTGCGACTGGGGTCCAGTGACTCTCAAGTTGTTCCCAGTGGCATTAAAAGAAGAAGAGAAGTAACCCCAGAAAAGGACTTGCTATCTGAAGTCCTAATGGAAGGAGATTCTCCTTCCAAACAATAGTGTACACCTTCCTCCTATCCCCTCCTCCCGTCTTCCATCCACCCAGAAGTCTTCAGTAAAGGTAAGTGTAATGTTATTATTATTTTTTATATGCATGTACTTGATTTCTGATTGTTTTCAGTACGTAAATCTTTATTTAATTTGAAAAAAAAAAAAATTATTTTAATAGTTTTGGGTGTCTGGAACGGATTAATTTTATTTCCATTATTTCTTATGGGGAAAATGGTTTCGAGTTTTGTGAATTTCGACTTTCGGCAGGCTCTCTGGAATGGATTAATCACGAAATTTGGGGGTCCACTGTATTAGCCATATGATGACCTGGGCCAAAAAAAAGGGGGAAGAGGGGGGGGGTTATAATTTCACCCTTAAAAATCTGATTTTAATATAACATTGTTATAAGTTCAGGGGAGGGGTATATGTTTTGTCCCCACAGATGGGAGTAGATCAGCAGTCAACGCATGCAATGTTTTCAGATTCTCTGTGTCTCTCCTTCCCTCCTGCATTATCAGATGCACAAAGTAAAAAACTGGAGATAATGTTGATGTATATTATGTTTATCACCTCTGAAGAAGTAAGTCATTATATTTGAGAAGTGCTTTGACTTAAACCACTTAACACTTCTAGCATTAAAAAAAATCAAACTGGCATAAGAACACCCAAATCAAAACTGTGTAGCAAAAATGAAAATTAAATGACGCTAACAAATTTTTATGAACCTTCAAACTGTGGAAAAGCCTGAAAATAAATTACCTGTGTGATAAGGGGCAAGATTTTGTTAAGAAAGAGCTAAATTTTTACAGATTGAAACAATACATTTCTATGAATCAAATAAGAGTAAAATGAGAGAAATCTGATAAAAACTTGCAGTTTTATGGAGTATTTGTGAAAAAATGATCATGTGTCAGCAACAATAGCATAAATGCACATTACTTTTTTGTAAGCATCGAAAGTCGTAATTTTCGAAAATCGTAACTTTTTTTCATCAAAAACATTGACTCGCAAATCGTCATTTGACTTGCAAATAGTCGTTCATCCAAGACGCATGTGCATGCCTCGAGCGGCCTCACACTCTATTCCCAGCCGGTGTGCCATTGTTCATCAGTGAGTGAGGATGATCTCATGCGTTCATACATTTCATAATATTCCATTCGTTTTGGTGCTTGCAACTGCTAAATAAGCCACCATGACTCCAAAGAAAGCTTCTAGTGCCAGCCCTTTGGTAAAGAATGTGAGAAACATGACATAATTCAAGAAAAAGTTTCTAGAAAAATACAAAAGTGGTGGTGGTAGAGGGTGGTAGTGATTGTGGTAGAGGGTGGTAGTGATTGTGGTAGAGGGTGCCTTCTTCAGTGATTCAGCGATTCTACTAACTCCCCCAATGTTGTTGGAGTTATATAGGTCTACAGAAAACACCGCCGCCTCAGCTGCAGCCTTCACCACCATTATGGACAGCTTATGCTCTCAGTGGCCCTTATACACCCAACAACAACAACACAACACCAGTCATGACATACATAATGACTTATTTTATTAATTTGAGAGTATATTCTGTTTCTATGTTATTAATATTGTTTATTATGTCATATTAGTTGAATTGTGATAGATAAATAAGCCATAGAGTTGATATTAGTGTCATATTCTCCAACAATAAACTTGCCCCCCCTCCCTCTGCCATACACCAACAAGAATCTTCAATAAAGGTAAGTGTGATGTTAAATGTTCATTTATACATTTTATTAGTGCTTTACATTTATTTTTCATTCTTTTCTGCATGTAAATCTATATTTAAGTTAGGGAAGCGACCCCTGATAAGGACTTGGTACCTGGAGTCCTTATGGAGGGGGATTCCCCTTCCAAACAATAACCTCTCTTCCCTTTCCCCTCCTCCCTGTCTTCCATCCATCAACAACAGCCTTCAATAAAGGTAACTGTCAGGTTGAATGTTCATTCTTTTGTGCATGTAGATCTATCTTAAAGGTAAAAAAAATTTTTTTTGTTGATACTTCTGGGTGTCTGGAACGAATTAACTGAATTTACATTATTTCTTATGGGGAAAATGGTTTCGCAAATTGTCAATTTTGATAACAGTCACACTCTCTGAAATGGATTAATTACAAAAAACGAGGGACCACTGTATTTTATAATTTACTGATGTCAAATTATGACTGTTCAATTTTTATGGTTTTTAATCCTTTCACTGTCCAGCCCCCAAAATTAAAAGTGTACCATCCGAATTCCGACCAAGCTTGGTTCCGACCAACCGGTTGCAAGTCAAAATGGACGTAAGTCGAACCTTTGAAAATTGCTGACATACTGGGTAGGGCATAATGTCAAACCTTTCCTATATAAACTACCTACATAGTAATGTAATGTACAATCATTATTTCATTCTTTTTACCATAATTTACTTCTATTGTTATATTTTAATTATTTATGTACTGTATATAATGTATACATGGTAGTGAACTGTATTGTAAATTTTACATCGCATACAGTATCATATGTTACTGTTATCTTTATGTATTGTCGACACAGTGGAATGGGAGAATACCACTGGTAGTGTCATCCTGCCAGAATGTAGTATAACCTATACCCTAAGTAAAGAGAAACAACTCTGGAACATGTGTAATACGTATCCGGCTGGCTGGCTGGCCGGGTGGTTGGTTGGTTGGCTGACTGGTGGCCGGGTGGGTCTGGGTCTCTCTGTATGTCTCTCTCTCTCTCTCTCTCTCTCTCTCTCTCTCTCTCTCTCTCTCTCTCTCTCACAGGTACACGTAAGTGAAGTTATCATACATAGTATAAATTACCTAGGATAACCCAAAAAATCCAGACAAAGTGCTATACAGTGGATCTGTGCTCCAGTGCCCTAAATTAATAATAATAATAATAATAATAATTATTATTATTATTACAATAATACATATGTACTAATATTAATAATAATATTATTATTAAACTATAATATAATAATCGTGTCCACTCATTACTTACCTTAAAATATCTGTAGTCTTAATGTAGAGTGAGAGGTGAGTAAACAAGATTAAATGAATAAACGAGAGAGAGAATGAGAGGGTAGAAGGTTCAAGAGTTATGTAAACAAATGTTGTTGTTGTTGTTGTTGTTACCAGCCCGGACACGAATGGTTTCTGTTCACTCTGTCAAGCCGACCAGAAAAACATCTCATATTTGTTAATTTATATGTTTATATGTTATGTAGCATGTTTATTATATAATTTTGAAAAAAAATCATAGATGGATTAAGCAAAATGTCTATATTAACGTTTTATACACATTTAATGTACCTCAGTGATTATTATTGTGTTATAATCATTATTAATATAGCATCTTCAAGACCACTTATACTCTTAATGAGTGGCTCTGAGACAGACAAGCAGACAGAAAGAGACACAGGTAGACAGAAAGACAAACACACAGGTAGACAGACAGACACACAGGTAGACAGACACAGGTAGACATAAAGACACACACGAGTAGACAGAAAGACA
This sequence comes from Cherax quadricarinatus, assembly GCF_038502225.1. Taxonomy (NCBI): domain Eukaryota; kingdom Metazoa; phylum Arthropoda; class Malacostraca; order Decapoda; family Parastacidae; genus Cherax; species Cherax quadricarinatus. The sequence continues at coordinate 44,136 of NW_027197502.1, forward strand.
GACACACAGGTAGACAGAACACAAGAAGACAGAAAGACACACAGGTAGACAGACACACAGGTAGACAGAAAGACAGACACACAGGTAAACAGACAGACACACAGGTAGACAGAAAGACACACACAGGTATACAGAAAGGCAGACACAAAGGTAGACAGAAAGACAGACAAACAGGTAGACAGAAAGACACACAGGTAGACACAGAGATACAGACACAGATATACAGGCAGACAGATACAGACAGGTTTATGTGCAACACTAAAAACAAATAGAGAGTTCGAGAGTAAAAGCCTTTCTTGCCACAATCTCCAGTGCAAGATTCAGACTTCATCTTAGGGGCCATTGTGAAATTTACTGTCCAGTTAGTACAGTTAATACAGTATGATGCTGCTGATAGGACAGGGTTACTCAACCTGATGCTGCCTACATGATGCATTGCTGCCACGAATATTGTCAAATATTGTACAGTGGTGTGCATCAGCGGGCCCAGCCCAGCTGCCAGATGCACGGTCGTAAGTCGAGTGGACATATGTCGAGCAGGTCGTAAGTTGGATGGTAGGTGTATTCTTAGCCCGACATTGCTACACTTAGAATATACAGTATAAATTAGAGCAAATACAGTAATTGTTTTTTATTCAATTTATTTACTACTTTGGTCTTCTAGCACACTGTATAAGGAATACTTATGATATTACAATGGTTTCGAGGTATACAATATTTTGCATTCAATAGCAAAACATTCAAAATGGAAGAAATGACAAAGGCAATGTTTATGTATTCTCTCTCCTTCCTCTTGTTTTATCCTTGAAATTAAAATTTGGGGATAAATGATAAAATATTAATGCAGTTTTGCATACCACTTTTGATCAAAATTTAAAAATCATCATTCTAGGTCATAATATTCAAACATACACATTACCAGTGTCTGGATGGCACTGTATGCATTTTTATGTACTGTACAGTAGTTTTACAATGGCACTGCCATAAGTTTTTTTGTCAGGTATAAACAAAAATTTATTCATTATTATTACATGTCCTACATTTGCAGGAGCAACCTGTTCTAAACCCAAGATGCCCTGGACAGAGCAATTGTTGCAATTCCATGCAACTGGTTATTTTGATTCTTGGGACCCTTTCAAAAAATTTTGACAATGTGTGAAGTTGGCACTATTGGTCTTTAATTTCTCACCATTACTGCATTTCCACCCTTGTTAAGTGGGGCAATATTGGTGATTTTCAATGACTGTGGGATGACATCTGTGTCCAGGTTCATTCTCCATAAAATACTAAATGCCTGAGAACAGTTTCTTGCAGTTTTTAACCCCGACTGTCGCAACCCCAAATCCTGAGGTGTCTCCTGGTTTCGCAAAATTAAAAAATTAAAAAAAAAAAAAAACTTATCAAATGATAGAGAATCTTTTCCCAATTCTAATGACACCAAAAGAATGAAATTTGATGGAAAACTGATGGAATTACGCTCTCGCGAATTAAGTGACCTAGGCGATATTTACGAATCGGCGATTTTGCCCATTTTGAGCCCTGTTTTCGGCTAATTCCATTGTTCCAGTCAACCAAACTCATAGCTATTTCTTTAGAAATCCATTTTTTCTATCGATTGAGTACAAGAAACTGCCCATTTACTGATTTCAACTGCCCAATAACGTGGTTAGAAATTTGCAATTTGGCCAATTTCACGAAAATTAAAAAATATGACAATTTCAAAATAGGGTACAGAATGAATAATGCAGACATTCCTGGCTCTAAAATAACTTTTTCTTTGTTCATCAGTCACGTCTCCAGGCCCCTCTGATATTACTCTTGCTTTCTATTTTGAATTTTTATTCAAACAAAAAATAGAAGATTTACTGTTATGCAGACTACTGCAATATTGTAATAATTGTATAAATAATCTCAAAACATTCATGATTGCATATTAGAATGGCTACTTGGACATTTATTGGAAAATGACATCATTTGTTTACTTTTGAACATCGGCAAAAATCAAACATTTCCCCTACTTTGAGCTCCATTTCAAGGTTCTTTTCATAGTAAAACCAATCAAAATCACCTCTATTTCTATAATATTTTTCCGTTCTATCAAATGAGACCAAGAAAACCAGAATATAACCACAAATACTATACAAAAACAGACCACAAATTCGGCATTTTAATTAAAAAAAAAAACGGTCCGTTTTTTTTTCTCATTATACACTGCATGCTGCATGATTTTTTTTATATGATGCACACTGACCACACAGACCCATTCTCTCACATGTGGGCCTACCAGCTTTCTCCTGCTTCATTTGAAGCCGCTAGAATTTACGAGTATATATACGTCAAAAACTGTGGCTCATAAGACGTATATATACGACGAAAACAGTCAAAGGGTTAATGAATATTGAGTTCCATAACTCTCGGCCTGGGGCAGAGTACATAAGCATGCTATCAATGACTTCTTCAAGGTCAAATGGAGATAAAGGGCTACATCAGCAGTTCATGGAGTCTCGCTCATCAAAAACTCATTTGGGTTGTTTATCACTAGACTGATGAGTAGCTTCAATACTTCACACATTTTTCCTTATTGTCAACAGTGTATGGTCCATCTCCTTTAACCCTTTGACTGTTTTGGTCACATATATACGTCTTATGAGCCACCGTGTTTGACATATATATACATACTCAAATTCTAGCGGCTTCAAATCAAGCAGGAGAAAGCTGGTAGGTCCACATGTGAGAGAATGGGTCTGTGTGGTCAGTGTGCACCATATAAAAAAAATCCTGGAGCACACAGTGCATAATGAGAAAAAAAAACTCCAATCATTTTTTTTAAATTAAAATGCCAACTTTGTGGTCTATTTTCGTATAGTATTTATGGTTGTATTCTTGTTTTCCGGGTCTCATTTGATAGAATGGAAAGCATGTTATAGAAATAGAGGTGATTTTGATTGGTTTTACTATAAAAAGAACCTGGAAATGGAGCTCAAAGTATGGGAAATGTTTGATTTTTGCCGATGTTCAAAAGTAAACAAATGATGTCATTGTCTAATAAATGTCCAACTAGCTATTCTAATATGCAGTCATGAATGGGTTGACATTATTTATACAATTATTACAATATTGCAGTAGTCTGCATAATAGTAAATCTGTCAGCATAGTTGCTGATCCCTGTATTCCCAGTATTATATAGCATAGCATATTCTATTTTTTGTTTGAATAAAAATTAAAAATAGAAAGCAAGAGTAATATCAGAGGGGCCTGGAGACGTGACTGATAAACAAAGAAAATGCTATTTTAGAGCCAGGAATGTCTGCATTGTTCATTCTGGACCTTATTTTGAAATTATCATATTTCTTAATTTTCGTGAAATTGGCCAAATTGCAAATTTCTGACCACGTTATTGGGTAGTTGAAATCGGTAAATGGGCAGTTTCTTGTACTCAATCAATAGAAAAAAAACAGAGTTCTAAAGAAGTAGCTATGAGTTTGGTTGACTGGAACAATGGAATTAGCCGAATATAGGGCTCAAAGTGGGTGAAATCGCCGATTTGTAAATATCACTGAGATCGCTAACTTCGCGAGAGCGTAATTCCATCAGTTTTCCATCAAATTTCATTCTTTTGGTGTCATTACAATTGGGAAAAGATTCTCTATCATTTAAAAAAAATAATTTTTAATTTTTTTTTTTTTTTTTTTTTGAAATTTTGTGACACCAGGAGACACCTCAGGATTGGGGGTTGCGACAGTCAAGGGGCTAAGTATATACCCTATAATGAATGTGGTTTTTGTCCTGGAGTTTGAGTATGACAAGTATTTGAGATTTCTTCTAATTTTATCTATGACTACTCTCTCATGTTTCTCCTAGACTCTATACGATGCAGTCTGTGCTCGATGTTCTTCATTTCCATAACCAGGCTTTTTTTTGTTTCAGAGAGAGTGCTGCATTCAACTCTGTGAGAAGACAGAAGAAAATAATAGCAGGAATAAAAAGAACCTTCAAAACAAGTGATGCCAAGCCAATAATGGTCCTCTAAGTCTTTTGTTCTCTCTAGGCTGGAATATTGTGCACTAACAGCCCCTTTTAGGGTAGGCAAAATTGTAGATCTAGAGAATATAATGTACAGAGAACCTTCACTGTATATATAAGATCAGACAAGCACCTAAATTACTGGGAATGTTTGAAGTCCCTTGACCTGCACTCCTTGGAGTGCAGGTTAGGAAGATATGTACATACATCACAATTTACAACTGGAAAATCCTAGAGGAAATGGTCCCAAATCTGCACACAGAAATCACTCCCTAATGAAAAGTAGTGACACGAGTATACCTTGAGACAACACAATACATGTAAGGGGCCCCAAGACAATTCAACAGTCTCCCAATATACATCAGGGAGATTACCAAATAGACCCCTTGCTGGATAGGTTCCTCAAGTCAGTTTCTAATCAGCTGGGTTGAAGTTCATACACTGGACTACATGCATTCAGCAGTAACAGTCTAGTTTATCAGGCTCTAATCCACCAAAATGCCTGGTCTCTGACTCTCAGAACACATCCCAAGTGCTCAAGTAGATAAAAGCTAGTTTAATGTTTTTCCTCAGTTTGACGTCTTGTACATTTGCAACACAAAATATGATATATTGTTCATTGCTGTGCTGGGGAGTGTGTTGGTTGGATTTAGTATCTGCAGCTCTCATAAGTCCACCACCAGCATTAATTCCAGTCCAGCATGGCTCCTAAGTGGGTGATATATTCTTAACATTTCTCATTTCTTTCTTGCTGCCTGGCACTAAAAAATCGGTTTGATTTATGATTATAGTTGACATGTTTCGAATGACATTCATGGTGCTTTATATGCCTCATTTCTTTCATAGAAAAAGTGGACAGTTTCAATCACAAAACTGTCCCTCATTGATTGAACTATGGCACATTTTTGGGTGAAAGAGTTTACAGGACCTGGATCAGCATATGCCTTTATCTAAAACATTTCAACATTTCTTCAGATGGCTATATATGCAAGTTCCCTTTTTGTTAGTCCCAGCAGGGCCATAATTGCAGATGCCCTTAAAATATAATTTGCACATTTCAAATTTCCACTGGTTATGGTTATGGGTCTCCAAATTGCCTGAGGCTGTAATTACTAGATCTGCACGAGAACTAGAAACACTGAAACCACTATCCTTGGCTTCAGTGACAAAAACATAGCTAAGAAAAAATATAAAGATTGGGCTTAATATCGAAAGAGCTAGCAAAGACACTCAAGAACACTAACCACACTAATAAACCAAAACAACTCTACTATGCTAACAGATTTAATGAAACAAAAGGAAAAGAAGACCTGGAAAAACTCTCATATATTGGGTTACACTAGAATGAAATAAATTATAGTAAACCTAACGAGCCTCCCATCCCAATCACTAAAAGAGTAAATAAACTAAATATTTTCTTCCAGACTACAAGATCAGACCTAACTAGAAAATTACCAAACATCCAAGCTCAAGATAACTTTCCAAGCTCCCTATATCAATCACCAGCTACTCCCTCAGCTCCCTATATCAATCACCAGCTACTCCCTCAGCTCCCTATATCAATCACCAGCTACTCTCTCAGCTCCCTATATCAATCACCAGCTACTCCCTCAGCTCCCTATATCAATCACCAGCTACTCTCTCAGCTCCCTATATCAATCACCAGCTACTCCCTCAGCTTCCTATATCAATCACCAGCTACTCCCTCAGCTCCCTATATCAATCACCAGCTACTCCCTCAGCTCCCTATATCAATCACCAGCTACTCTCTCAGCTCCCTATATCAATCATCAACAAGAAGTTGCAGTATCAATCATCAACAAGAAGTTGCAGTGTCTGTCAGACACTGCAACTTCTTGGGATCTTAATACTTGGGAATTCTTCGCTTGCCTAACCCTTGGGCACGACTTACTTCCACATTGAACATATGTGACACCTCCTACATCTGCTGCACCTCTCCTGTCTACGGTATATAAGCTACTTCTCCGCACATATGCTGTATTCTATTCAAGATTGAAGGACTGACCACATCGACTCAAGGTTGAGGGACTGATTATCTCATTCTCCTCCTGTTCTTCATTATTCTCCTTTGTATGGACTGATGAAGCCAATGTGTGGCGAAACATTTCCTCAATAAAGATACCCAAGAGTTGCACATGTGTCTAATTTATCAATCTCAATAATAAATTTGCTAAAAAAAAGCAGTGCTGTTTAGCAAATCTACTGACACTAAAACTTAACCAAATATACATATAACCTAGGTAGGGTTACAATAATCTATAGAATTAGAGAACAATCAGCAATCAATAAATACCAGTATAAATCAATTTTGAACTTGCCACTACTATCTAAGATATTTCAAAAATACAATAGTAAATGAATGAACTCACAACAAAGCACAATAATCTTAACCCCTGCAAGTTTGGTTTCAGGCCAAAAAGTAATCCAAATGATTCAATAATAAAAGTACTTGATTCAATCTACACAACCCTAGAAAATAATGAATATCCAATAGGCCTCTTTAGTGAACTAAGAAAAGCTTTTCATACATAGACCACAACATCCTCCTCTTAAACTACAAGTTGGCCATCAGTAATCCAGCAATCAGTCATCTGGTTCCATCAGTAATCCAGCAATAATTTCGGCTAGAATAATTTCAAATTTAATCATTATACCAACTCAAATATTGTGCAGATGGTTGTAAATCCACAGCAACAAGCCAGTGGAGGAGAAAGCAGTGATGAAAATGAGGAAGATGTAGCAGAAAGAGTCTCTATTGATAGGTTAATTAAGTGTATTCTAACCTAACCACTCCGTAATCCAGCAAACTCACTAATCCGGCACACTACAGGTCCCAATGATTCTGGATTAGTGATGGCCGACCTGTAGTAGGAATGCTCATTTTCTCATTCACATCAATGACCTACAACCACATCTCAACAACTGAAACTGGTTTTATTTACAGATGACAATACCACCATCATCTTCAATGCAGATCTGGAAGACCTCAACAACATTCATTGTTGAACTAGAAAAGGTATCGGTTTAGATGGTAACAAATTAACTCATCAAAACAGAACAACATTTATTTGTAGCAGTTTAAGAATTATCAGTCACATGTATTGAATTTTTTTGAAGTAAACCAATAAAATGAAAAACGTGTTTACACAGTGCCAGACGAATTATGATTATACAGCCTCTCCTCAATTAATGACGGAGTTCCGTTCCTAAGATCATGTCGGTAAACAAATTCGTCGCTAAGAAGTAAGCAAGGAGCATACTGTAATGGTAGTGAGTTTGTGTCAACCATCTTTGATACTGTTTTAATGTCACCTTTGCACCATTTATAACACTTTTAGTATATTTTTAAATGTTTATGCAGTAGTGTACTGTATATTGTAATATACAGAATAGAGGAAATCAGCTCTAATATATATTATTTAGATATGTATATTGGTCAGAGCACCCGTCATAAGTCTGAGTCATCAGTAAACGAGTACGTCACTAAGTGAGGAGAAGCTGTAATTATAACCAAGCGTTAGTACAGTGGACCCCCAGTTCGCGATATTAATCCGTTCCTGAGAGCTCATCGTAAACCAAAATTATCGGAAAGCGAATCAATTTTCCCCATAAGAAATAATGGAAATCAAATTAATCCGTGCAAGACACCCAAAAGTATGAAAAAAAAAACTTTTACCACATGAAATATTAAGTTTAATGCAATAGAATAATTACAATAACAACAATAACAATAGAATAATAACAATAGAATAATTGACACTTACCTTTAATGAAGATCTGGTGATGATTGATGGGATGGGAGGAGGGGAGAGTGTTGAACCTATTGTTTAGAAGGGGAATCCCCCTCCATTAGGACTTGAGGTAGCAAGTCCTTTTCTGGGGTTACTTCCCTTCTTCTTTTAATGCCACTAGGACCAGCTTGAGAGTCACTGGACTTCTGTCGCACAACATATCTGTCCATAGAGGCCTGTACCTCTCGTTCCTTTATGACTTTCCTAAAGTGGTTCACAACATTGTCAGTGTAATAGTCACCAGCACGGCTTGCAATAGCTGTGTTAGGGTGATTTTCATCCATAAAGGTTTGCAGTTCAACCCACTGTGCACACATTTCCTTAATTTTTGAAGTAGGCACAATGGATTCCACAACTGGCATAGGCTTCTCAGGGTTAGCCCCAAACCCTTCAAAATCTTTCTTAATTTCCATACTAATTCTCACCCTTTTTACCACAGGGTTGGCACTAGAAGCTTTCTTGGGGCCCATGGTGACTTATTTTGCAGAAACAAGCACCAAAAACAGTGATAATATGGATAATATGGAATGTACCGAATGTATCCTTAGATGCGCGCACACTGGCTGGCTTGTAAACACTGGCACACACGGGGCAGTTCAGGCCACACGTGGACACGTCTCGTACGAATCGTATCGCATACCGGGTTTTGTAACAAGAACCGAGGCAAATTTTTTGCAATGTAATGCATCGGATACTGGATTTATCGGATACCAATAGCATCGCGAACCGGGGGTCCACTGTATCTCACAAAAATTATAAGATTTACTGTTATGCAGACTACTGCATTAGTGTAAAAAATGGTATAAATATTATTGGTGCACTTGTGAAAGAATATTAGACTCACCAGTTGACGTGTATTGCACGCTTGGCACGATTTGTTTACTTTTGAAGTTTGGTAAAAATCGAACATTTCTGCTACTTTGAGCTCAATTTCAAGGCACCTTTCATTGTAAAACCAGTCAAAATCATGTCAATTTCTGTAATATGTCTTCCATTCTATAAAATGAGACCAAGAAAACTAGAATACAACAATAAATACCATACGAAAATACACTGCAAAGTCGCTGATTTATTCCAAAAAAATGGTCAAAGTTTTTTTTTTCTCATTATGCACTGTGTGCTGCAGGATTTTTTTTAGACTGTGCACACTGACCACATAGACCCATTCTTTCATATGAAGGCCTACCAGCTTTCTCCCACTAGATTTGAGGGCGCTAGAATTTAGGCGTACTAGTACGTCAAAAACCCTGGGTCGTAAGCCGTACTAGTACGTCCGAAACCCTCAAAGGGTTAAGAGCCATTACTACACACTTTCTGTTGGCATTGTTCTCTTCAATGATATGGAGTTGAGTCAGTTCCCAATCCATAAGATGTGAGATGGTGTTCTTATGCACAACAAAAGCATTTTTCAATGTTGGTGTACCAGGCGTGTACCAGGTATGTGTGTTAACACCAGCTACCCTCTTAATTGTATTTATTGTTCAGTGATTTTTACTGTAGCTATTTTTTTTGCCATCTGTACCTCCAGCTTTAGTAAGGGATTATTTCAAGTGTACAGATCTGAACAGTTCCTCCAGTATTTTCCAAGTACAGTCTCTCCTCACTCAATGACATACTTGTTTAACAACCACTCGGACCTACAACCAGCTCTCTGAACAGGATGCATACCCAAGTAATGTGTATTAGAGCTGATTTCCTCTATTCTGTTTATTACAATATATAGTACACTACTGTATAAACATTTAAAAATATACTAAAAACATTATAAATGGTGCAAAGGCGACATTAAAACAGTATCAAAGATGGTTGACACAAACTCACTTCCATTACAGTATGCTCCTTGCTTACTACTTAGCGATGAATTTGTTTACAATTATAGTGTCCAATCTCTGATTAAAGCTACCCAAGGTCCTAGCCTCTATCACCCTACTCGGAAGATTGTCACATGCAGGTTCAGATCCAACCTACCCAGCATTCTCCACCTGACTCCATCCTATAAATAACTCACATACCTTTCACCCAGATAAATCTGTTTGTGACTTGATAAAGTCCACTGTGTGAGAGAAACGCTGTCAATAAAGGATCACATTATACTGCTTTCGTGTTTATATTTTTTCCACTGTGTCGGTATTTTATACCATTTATTTCCACATATGAAGGGCATTGAAGAATCTTGGGCCCTTCAAACTGAGTTATCTCCTAGTGAACTCAGTGCACCATTGCTTTAGCCCTATCTGCTAAACCTCTTGCTTTTGTAGGGAGCAATTTTGATGTGTAGATTTGGGACCAATCTTCATAATTTTCCAGGTGTACATTATAATACATCTTACTCACCTATAGTTTAAGAGGCTTCAAGGATTCCCAAAAATTCAGGTGCTTGACTGAATTTATAGGGGTAGTGAAGGTTTTTTGTGCATCTTCAGACCTGTAATTTTACCTGCCTTAAAAGGTTCTGTTAGTGTAGAGCAATATTTACATCTACAGAAAGAACATGCGAGTTATTGAGTATTATCATTGACTTGGCATCTCGTTATGAAAGTTCTAGTCATCCAGCCTATAATTCTCCCTGCAGTTATGAAAGTAGGATATTCTGACATTATCACTCACAGCTCCCATACAGTGTCTTCTACTCTACTGAGTCATTTGAGTTTATTTTATATTCTGTTCCAATTTTTAATTCTTCAGTTTTTCAATAGTGAAGTGACTTAATTAAATCATCCTTAATGAATATCATATAGTTTTCTGTGACCAACTGGAAAAGTGATCTGATTTACATCAGTTTAGAAATTTGTAGTGTCATCAATGGACGGCACTTTCTAGAAACTTTTAGTACCATTGTAAATGATGACACAGTCCTATATAAATATAGTGCTATAATGATGTAGTGCTATAACAATACAATGCTATGATGAGACAGTGCTACAATTCAGTGCCATATCAAATGTCTGAGGGCAATGTGTGGTGTGAATATAATGCAGAGAATTCGTAGTTTGGAAGTTAGGAGGAGGTGCGGGATTACCAAAACTGTTGTCCAGAGAGCTGAGGAAGGGTTGTTGAGGTGGTTCGGACATGTAGAGAGAATGGAGCGAAACAGAATGACTTCAAGAGTGTATCAGTCTGTAGTGGAAGGAAGGCGGGGTAGGGGTCGGCCTAGGAAAGGTTGGAGGGAGGGGGTAAAGGAGGTTTTGTGTGCGAGGGGCTTGGACTTCCAGCAGGCATGCATGAGCGTGTTTGATAGGAGTGAATGGAGACAAATGGTTTTTAATACTTGACGTGCTGTTGGAGTGTGAGCAAAGTAACATTTATGAAGGGATTCAGGGAAACCGGCAGGCCGGACTTGAGTCCTGGAGATGGGAAGTACAGTGCCTGCACTCTGAAGGAGGGGTGTTAATGTTGCAGTTTAAAAACTGTAGTGTAAAGCACCCTTCTGGCAAGACAGTGATGGAGTGAATGATGGTGAAAGTTTTTCTTTTTCGGGCCACCCTGCCTTGGTGGGAATCGGCCAGTGTGATAATAATAATAATAATCAAATATAAGAATGAGAAACATAACTGCAGCAAATACTGTGCCTTCAGGGTCAGAGTTTTTCACTGTGGTAGCCTGTGGTTTTATTTTGTTTACTATTACTCTTTGAATCTAATGTTAGAAAACTGAGCATCCATCTGCAGTTTGTGTGCAATTACACCATGATCACATTTATCAAATATCTTTGCAAAGTGCATCCAAAACCATGTCATAATGATCCAGCAATTGTGAAAGCCAGGAGTGACCTATTTTGAACCCACGTTGCCCTGGATTGTGCAACTGTTGCAATTCCATATGTGTAGTAATCAAGCTTCTTAAAACTCTTTCAAAAGATCTTGATAATGTGGGACATCAGTGATATCAGTCTGTAGTTCTTAGAGATTGTCTTGCTGCCACATTTGTGATGCGGAGCTACATCTGCAATTTTTAATGACAGTCAGATGACTCCTGTGTCCAAAGTATCTCCATACATTATTTAAGACATGTGATAGTGTTTTTGTTTTTCATTTTTTTATGAATATGCAGTTAAATGAATTTGGACTCAGAGCAGAACTGTATATTATAAGTTTCGTTTGTTCTTGTTGTTTTATTTTATTAAGAGATTGACCATTTCCCACCAAGGCAGGGTGGCCTGAAAAAGACAAGCTTTCATCATTCCCTCCATCACTGTCTTGCCAGAGGTATGCTTACACTACAGTTATAAAACTGCAACATTAACACTCCTCCTTCAGAGTGCAGGCACTGTACTTCCCATCTCCAGGACACAAGTCTGGCCTGCTGGTTTCCCTGAATCCCTTCATAAATGTTACCTTGCTCACACTCCAACAGCACGTCAAGTCCTAAAAGCCATTTGTCTCCATTCGCTCCTATCTAACATGCTCACGCATGCTTGCTGGAAGTCCAAACCCCTCGCACACAAAACCTCCTTTACCCCCTCCCTCCAACCTTTCCTAGCCCAACCCCTACCCCAAATTCCCTCCACTACAGATTTATACACCCTCAAGTCATTCTATTTCGTTCCACCCTCTCTACATGTCCGAACCACCTCAATAACCCCTCCTCAGCCCTCTGGTTAATAGTTTTGGTAATCCCGCACCTCCTCCTCTTCTCCAAACTATGGATTCTCTGCATTATATTCACACCACACATTGCCCTCAGACATAGCATCTCCATTGCCTCCAGCCTTCTCTTTGTTGCAACATTCACCACCCATGCTTCACACTCAAGTAAGTGTGTTGGTGTAACTATACTCTCATACATTCTCCTCTTTGCTTCCATAGATAAAGTTCTTTATCTCCACAGACTCCTCAGTGCACCACTCACTTTTTTTCCATTCATCAATTCTATGATTCACCTCATCTATCGTAGACCCATCTGCTGACACGTCCACTCCCAAATATCTGAAAGCATTCACTCCTCCATACACTCTCCCTCCAATCTAATACCCAATCTTTCAATACCTATTCTCCCAAAAGCACAGTGTCATCAGCAAAGAGTAACTGTGACAACTCCCACTTTGTGTTAGATTCTTTATCTTTTAGCCCCACACCTCTTGCCAACACTCAAGCATTCAGTTCTCTTACAACCCCATCTATAAATATACTGAACAACCATGGTGATATCATGCATTCTTGTCTAAGATCTACTTTTATTGGGAAATAATCTCCCTCTCTCCTACATACTCTAACCTGAGCTTAACTATCCTCATAAAAACTTTTCACCCCTTTCAATAACCTACCTCCTATTCCATACATTTGCAACATCTGCCACATTGCCCTCCTATTCACCCTGTCATATGCCTTTTCCAAATCCATAAATGACACAAAAACCTCTTTACCCTTATCTAAATACTGTTCACCTATATGTTTCACTATAAACACTTGATCTACACACACCCTACCCTTCCTAAAGCCTCCTTGTTCATCTGCTATCCTGCTCTCCATCTTACTCTTAATTCTTTCAATAATAACTCTACCATACACTTTACCAGGTATACTCAACAGACTTCTTCCCCTATAATTTTTACAATCTCTTTTGTCTCTTTCCCTTTATACAAAGGAACTATGCATGCTCTCTGCCAATCCCTAGGTACCTTACCCTCTTCCATACATTTATTAAATAAAAACACTAACCACTCCAAAACTATATCCCCACCTGCTTGTAACATTTCTATCTTTATCCCATCAATCCCAGCTGCTTTACCCACTTTCATTCTATCCATTGCCCCATGCTCTTCCCCCACACTCACAACTAGTTCTTCCTCACTCCTACAAGAAGTTATTCCTCCTTGCCCTATACACGAAATCACAGCTTCCCTATCTTAAATAATATATAACAATTCCTCAAAATATTCCCTCCATCTTCCCAATACCTCTAACTCTCCATCTGGTTTGTTTTACAAATAGCCAGTAACTGTAATTTTTGTTTTATAGTAAGGAATTTTCCAGATCAACAAATATATAAGGGGGGGGATGTGGGAGTGTCATAACAAGAACTGTGTTGGTAGTACACGGTAACTGTTTGTTATAATGAGTGAAGAATCCTGTGTGGAGAATGATGTGTACATCCTATCTGTTCAAGTCCCCAGAAAGTGGATAGGAGCATATATTTAGTTGGGGTCACAGATACTGTTCTGATCTGTGAAACCTGTTTATGTCTGATAGTGTGAGAGCTGCCAGAAGATGAAAAAAAAAAATGTATAAACACTGAAAAATCACGGACAGACGCAGAAAAAATGGCAAGACATTAAGGTAGGTAGGTAGGGTAGAGTAGAAAAATAAACACAAATGCAGTATAATGCGATCTTTTATTGACTACAATTCACCGACACAGTGAGCTTTATTGGTGGTCCCTGCAGGTCCCTTTCAAATCCAACCTACCCAACATTCTCCACCTCACTCCACACTATATATACTAATGTACTCTTTACCCAGGTAAAGCTCACTGTTTGGGCAAAATGTTGTCAATAAAGGATTGCATTACACTGCATTTCTGTTTATTTTTCCAGTGTCAGTATTGTATACCATTTATCTCCAGAATAGGTTAGAGTGGGGTGGGGTAGGGTAGAGAACGGTAGGGTAGGGTAGGGTAGGGTAGGGTAGGGTAGGGTAGGGTAGGGTAGGGTAGGGTAGGGCAAGGTAGGGTAGGGTAGGGTAGGGTAGGTTAGGGTAGGTTAGGATAGGGTGGGTTGGGTTAGGTTAGGGAAGGGTGGGGTGGGGAAGTGTAGGGTAGGGTGGGGTGGTGTGGGGTAGGGTAGAGAAAAGTAGGGTAGGGTAAGGTAGAGTAGGGTAAGGTAGGGTAGGGTAAGGTAGGGTAGGGTAAGGTAAGGTAAGGTAGGGTAGGGTAGGGTAGGGTAGGGGTAGGGTATGGTTGGGATGGGAGGTGTAGGGTACAGTAGGGTAAATGGGGGTAGGGTATGGTGGGGTTGGGTGGGGTGGGGCAGAGTAGGGGTAGAGTGGGGTAGGGTAGGGCAGAGTGGGGTAGGGTAGGGCAGAGTGGGGTAGGGTAGGGCAGAGTGGGGTAGGGTAGGGCAGAGTGGGGTAGGGTAGGGCAGAGTGGGGTAGGGTATGGCAGAGTGGGGTAGGGTAGGGTATGGTCAGGTAGGGTTGGGTAAGGTTGGTTGGCGGGGGTGCACATATGTACATACATGCGTGCGTGCGTGTGTGTGTACTCACCTAGTTGTACTCACCTAGTTGAGGTTGCAGGGGTCGAGTCCGAGCTCCTGGCCCCGCCTCTTCACCGATCGTGTGTGTGTGTGTGTGTGTGTGTGTGTGTGTGTGTGTGTGTGTGTGTGTGTGTGTGTGTGTGTGTGTGTGTGTGTGTGTGTGTGTGTGTGTGTGTGTGTGTGTGTGTGTGTGTGTGTGTGTGTGTGTGTGTACTCACCTATTTGTACTCACCTATTTGTGGTTGCAGGGGTCGAGTCCTAGCTCCTGGCCCCGCCTCTTCACCGGTTGCTACTAGGCCCTCTCTCTCCCCGCTCCATGAGCTTTATCAAACCTCGTCTTAAAACTGTGTATGGTTCCTGCCTCCACTACGTCATTTTCTAGGCTATTCCACTGCCTTACAACTCTATGACTGAAGAAATACTTCCTACTATCTCTCTGACTCATTTGTGTCTTCAACTTCCAATTGTGGCCTCTTGTTTCTGTGTCCCCTCCCTGGAACATCCTGTCTTTGTCCACCTTGTCTATTCCACGCAGTATTTTATATGTCGTTATCATGTCTCCCCTGACCCTCCTGTCCTCCAGTGTGGTCAGGCCGATTTCCCTTAATCTTTCCTCATAGGACATTCCCCTTAGCTCTGGAACTAACCTTGTCGCAAACCTTTGTACTTTCTCTAGTTTCTTGACGTGCTTTATCAAGTGCGGGTTCCAAACAGGTGCTGCATACTCCAGTATGGGCCTGACATACACGGTGTACAGTGTCTTGAATGATTCCTTACTAAGGTATCGGAATGCTGTTCTCAGGTTTGCCAGGCGCCCATATGCTGCAGCAGTTATCTGATTGATGTGTGCTTCCGGAGACATGCTCGGTGTTATACTCACCCCAAGATCTTTCTCCTTGAGTGAGGTTTGCAGTCTTTGGCCACCTAGCCTATACTCTGTCTGTGTGTGTGTGTGTGTGTGTGTGTGTGTGTGTGTGTGTGTGTGTGTGTGTAGCTTTTACTGTCGTGCATTTCACCAAGACTCCTCTGACATACAGGATAGTGCATATTCAACATCTATGAGCACTTCAGGAAGCAGTTTAGCCCTCAGGAAATGCCTGAGTATATGATACTGATTTCAGTTCCTTTCTCTTGTATGCACTC
>NW_027197503.1:0-7500 GCF_038502225.1 Cherax quadricarinatus
TGATAAAATGATAAGCCTTGATATATAAAAAAAATGTATAAAATGGTTTTAAGACACATGTGCAACATCTGGGTATCTTTATTATAGACGTTTCGCCATCCAGTGGCTTTATCAACACAAATTCCGGGAAAAGTTATATCCCGGAATTTGTATTGATAAAGCCACTGGATGGCGAAACGTCTACAATAAAGATACCCAGATGTTGCACATGTGTCTTAATTCATCTTGTCGGTATTATATACCATTCTTTCACAAAAAGGTTTCAGAGGGTAGTACAAGAAAGTCGCATAATTGATGGTGATGATGAGTTTGATGATGATGTGATTGATGGTGATGATATGTGTGAACGACATCATCCAATGAATGGTTCTGAAAACCGACAAGTTGAAGAATCGAGACATGAAATGTATGAGAATCTTTAGTGAAGAAACGTTTCGCAACACAGTCGCTTCATCAGTCCAATACAAAGCAGGAAGGTATAAAGAGAGGATGAGTTTGAGGTAATCAGTCCCTCAGCCTGGAGTCGACATGTTCAGTCCATCACTCTTGTAGGAAGTACAGCATAGGGCCAAAGAGGTGACTTATATACAGCAGTCACGTTAGACCAAACAGGAGGAGGCGGGATCACAGTGGGACCTGTCACTAGTGTAAGTAGATCGTCGTCCAAAGGTTGGACAAGTGTTGAAGAATTCTCTGTATCAAAATCCCATGATGTTGTAGTGTCTGACAGATGTGATGAATGGTTTCGAAAACCGACATTGTATTGGACTGATGAAGCCACTGTGTGGCGAAATGTTTCTTCAGTAAATATTCCCATACGTTGCATAAGTGTCTCAATTCTTCAACTTGTCGGTTTTCAAAGCAAGTCATTTGATGATGTCGTTCACGCATATCATCACCATCAATCACATCACCAAACACATCATCGCCATCAATCACATTATCACCATCAATCACATCATCACCATCAGTCACATCACTATCAATCACATCGCCATCAATCACATCATTATCAATCGCATCATCACCATCAATTATGCGACTTTCTTATACTACCATCTAAAACATTTTTAGATATTTTTTTTATATATCAAGGCTTATCATTTTATCATTGTATCAGAGGATACATGAAGACTTTTAAGTTCATTCCAAATACCTATTCTTCAGTCTGGAGAGTTTAGGCAAGGTTTGAAAACTTGTCCAACCTTCGGACGAAGACCTACTTACACTAGTGGATGGTCACACTGTGATCCCGCCTCCTGCTGCTTCCACTGCAGTATATAAGTCACCTGTTTGACCCTATGCTCTGAGGGACTGATTACCTCAAACTCCTCCTCTCCTTATTCCTTCCGGCTTCGTAGTGGCGAAACGTTTCTTCAATAAATAGTCCCATACGTTGCATAACTGTCTTAATTTTTCGACATCATCCTACACATCTATAATAAAAAACTTAAGCTTTCCCGAAATGCCCGAAATGCTAAGAAATCAAAATTGTTATTAATATTTGCGACCACTGTCAGCCTCAGAATTATCTCTGAGTTGCCAGACCTTGCTACGTGGAGGCCAGTGGTTCGTCTTTAAGGTCACTTGCTGTGTTTTTGATGCTTTCCTCAGGTCCATGTGTCCAGGATTCCATCTGTGTCCCCTTAGATGTTCTCCCTTCCCCACTTTCCCAAGGTCTGCCTTTGTAACAAGTATCTCCTTCTTTCCCAGGTCCATGTGTCCAGGAGTCCATCTGTCCGCCTCAGATATTCTCCCTTCCCCACTTTCCCAAGGTCTACCTTTGTAACCAGTATCTTCTTTCCCAGGTCCACGTGTCCAGGAGTCTATCTGTGTCCCCTCAGATGTTCTCCCTTCACCACTTTCCCAAGGTCTGCCTTCGTAACCAGTATCTCCTTCTTTCCCAGGTCCATGTGATTTGGAGTCCATCTGTCCGCCTCAGATATTCCCCCTTCCCCACTTTCCCAAGGTCTGCCTCAGCAACCAGTATCTCCTTCTTTCCCAGGTCCATGTGTCCAGGAGTCAATCTGCCCGCCTCAGATATTCTCACTTCCCCACTTTCCCAAGGTTTGCCTTTGTAACCAGTATCTTCTTTCCCAGGTCCATGTGTCCAGGAGTCAATCTGTGTCCCCTCAGATATTCTCCCTTCCCCACTTTCCCAAGGTCTGCCTTTGTAACCAGTATCTCCTTGTTTCCCAGGTCCATGTGTCCAGGAGTCCATCTGTCCGCCTCAGATATTCTCCCTTCCCCACTTTCCCAAGGTCTGCCTCAGCAACCAGTATCTCCTTCTTTCCCAGGTCCATGTGTCCAGGAGTCAATCTGTGTCCCCTCAGATATTCTCCCTTCCCCACTTTCCCGAGGTCTGCCTTTGCAACCAGTATCTTTCTTTCCCAGGTCCATGTGTCCAGGAGTCAATCTGTGTCCCCTCAGATATTCCCCCTTCCCCTCTTCCCCAGGGTGTTCTTGCTTTTCCCAGGTTCATGTGTACAGGAATCCAACCGTGGGCCCCCGGATGTCTCCCCTTCCTCACTTCCCTTAGGTTATTTTCCAGTCTCAGCCTTCCCCAGGTTATTTATCCCGAAGTCAGCTCAGCCACCCTCGGTGATTTAGCCAGATGAGAACGAGGTCTTGTCTAGCTGGTCTACGGTAGAGACTGTCCAGATGGGTGGAATTACAGGAGGGGACACACAGAAATCTGCGTCCTGGAATTACGCCTACCAAGACAGTCTAGACCGTAAGTCAGCCAGACGCAGCCAAGCTACCGTCCAGTTCGGCCACCAAGGTCTGGCTACTCAATGAAATTTGGGAGTTCTATTTATGTTATACGCTTTATTTACATTAAATATAAGATTTTTTACTTAATTATTAATTTAAGTGGGTTTGTGAAAGTTTTGTTGTGACTTTATGAGTGTTCATGTGTTAATCTGTTTGTCAACCTTCTCGAAAACTGTAATAAGTGTTGAATTCCATATTTTTATTTAGTTAGTTTTCTTACGTATTTACAAGATGCGCAGTGAGTTATATGCGCTTGTGCACAATGGAAGTTACATTGTATGACTTTTTGGGTTATCCTGGGTAATGTACACATATGTTACTATAAATGATAATTTGTGTAACTGTATTTACGAGTACCTGAACTTAAGTAAGCTTACTGACACACATTTGTTTTTGCGCTCATTTGCGCATTTCCGCATAGGCAGCCTGCAGATTCACCATCATTCATACACTAACAAGACTATACACACACACACACACACACACATACACACACAATATATATATATATATATATATATATATATATATATATATATATATATATATATATATATATATATATATATATATATATATATATATATATATATATATATATATATATATATATATATAAATGTTTTGGGATAAAAATAAAAACTAGAAGCCGTTGATATTTGATCTATTAACAAAAAGATTTTTGCTGGTGGCTGCTGCAGACTGGTCAGTACGTCTCTGTCTTACTAAGATTAACAATATGCTGTCATGTATTGTGATGTTTGAATGTTAGCGAATATTATCAAAATAATGTTGTGTTGTAATTTACTGCGATGTTTAAATGTTATCATGTATTATGCCTGAACGATGTGGAACACAATGTTATCATGTATTATACCTGAACGGTGTGGAACACAATGTTATCATGTATTATACCTGAACGATGTGGAACACAATGTTATCATGTATTATACCTGAACGATGTGGAACACAATGTTATCATGTATTATACCTGAACGATGTGGAACACAATGTTATCATGTATTATGCCTGAACGATGTGGAACACAATGTTATCATGTATTATACCTGAACGGTGTGGAACACAATGTTATTTCTTTTTTCTTAATGATTATAATTTAAATAATACTTAACGTTAATGTTTAGATAGTGTTTACGTCGTACCTGAACATTGTGCTGCTAATAGCAATTAAAAATAGTAAACTTACATTTATAAATAACTGCTAATATTATTATTTTTTAGTGCGTAAAATATTCTTAAAACTTTTAGTGGTTTATAATTCAACTAAAATCGTCGAGAGACTTGAGTCTTATGTTGGGGAAGAAGCGGGGAAAAATAACAAAAAAAAAAAAGATAACCTGGTATGCGAAATAAGGATGAACTAGTATGGGATATAAGGTTGACCTGGTATAGGAAATAAGGTTAAAGTGGAATAGGATACAAGGAAGTAGATCACATCGAACTAAAGACACAACACAATGAAACATTAGGACAACTCAGGCAACACAACACAATGGAACATTAGAACAACTCAGGCAACACAACACAATGGAACATTAGAACAACTTAGGCAACACAACACAAGGGAACATTAGAACAACTCAGGCAACACAACACAATGGAACATTAGAACAACTCAGGCAACACAACACAATGGAACATTAGAACAACTTAGGCAACACAACACAAGGGAACAAACACACACACAATGGAACATTAGAACAACTCAGGCAACACAACACAATGGAACATTAGAACAACTCAGGCAACACAACACAATGGAACATTAGAACAACTCAGGCAACACAACACAATGGAACATTAGAACAACTCAGGCAACACAACACAATGGAACATTAGAACAACTTAGGCAACACAACTAAGCTGACCAACACAATTCCTCACGGAGCTGTTTTATCAGCGTAATTTATTCTCGTGTATTTACATTGTTCATTATCTATTACTATAAATCACCATTTATTCCCAAAATCTCAAATCATCTTCAACCACCCAACTCCACAACTCATCTTCATCTCCACAACTAATCTTCAACCACCCATCTCCTCAACTCATCTTCAACCACCTATCTCCACAACTCATTTTCAACTACCCATCTTCACAACTCATCTTCAACCACCCATCTCCACAACTCATCTTTAACAACCCATCTCCACAACTCATCTTCAACCACCCATCTCCACAACTCATCTTCAACAACCCATCTCCTCAACTCATCTTAAACTACCCATCTCCTCAACTCATCTTCAACAACCCATATCCTCAACTCGTCTTCAACCACCCATCCCCACAACTCATCTTCAACCACCCATCTCCACAACTCATCTTCAATCACCCATCTTCACAACTCATCTTCAACCACCCATCTCCACAACTCATCTTCAACAACCCATCTCCACAATTCATCTTCAACAACCCATCTCCTCAACTCATCTTCAACCACCCATCTCCACAACTCATCTTCAACCATCCATCTCCACAACTCATCTTCAACCACCCATCTCCACAACTCATCTTCAATCACCCATCTTCACAACTCATCTTCAACAACCCATCTCCACAACTCATCTTCAACTACCCATCTCCACAACTCCTCTTCTACAACCCATCTCCACATATCATCCTCAACCACCCATCTCCACAACTTATCTTCAACCACCCATCTCCACAACTCATCTTCAACCACCCATCTTCACAACTCATCTTGAACCACTCATCACAACTCATCTTCAACCACCCATGTTCACACCTCATCTTCAACCGTCTCTTACCACACCTCAGTATAAAACATCCATTACCTCAACTCGTCGGCATCAATCATCCCAACCCACCATCAATAACAAGAACTCATCATCAACCCTCCATATCCACAACTTACCATCAACTCATTATAAAGCATCCATCACCACAACTCACCATCAATCATCCATCACAACCCACCCCAACCATTCACCAGCACAACTCACTACAATTATGTGAAACACGACTCACGTGTGTCTATACAGGTGTGAACAACATTTAGCGTTTTATGTGTGTTTTATTCCAGATCAAAGTGTACATGTTTTGTTTGTGATCAACATGTTCATTCAATGTTCTAGCCCATATCAACATGTTCAGTACGTGTTCTGTACAACATCGACGTTGTTTGTGAATTTAAAGGCAAGAAAATTTTCCAACCAGCTTCAGTTTCTTAAGAAAAACCTATAATGAATTTGTTAGTTTCTGGCTTGCGAAAATCTGCCCGCCTCAGATATTCTCCCTTCCCCACTTTACCCAAGGTTTGCCTTTGCAACCAGTATCTCCTTTCCCAGGTCCATGTGTCCAGGAGTCAATCTGTGTCCCCTCAGATATTCTCCCTTCCCCACTTTCCCAAGGTCTGCCTTTGTAACCCAGGTCCATGTGTCCAGGAGTTCATCTGTCGCCTCAGATATTCTCCCTTACCCACTTTCCCAAGGTCTGCCTTTGTAACCCAGGTCCATGTGTCGAGGAGTCCATCTGTCCGCCTCAGATATTCTCCCTTCCCCACTTTCCCAAGGTCTGCTTTTCTAACCAGTATCTCCTTCATTCCCAGGTCCATGTGTCCAGGAGTCGATCTGTGTCCCCTCAGATATTCTCCATTCCCCACTTTCCCAAGGTCTGCCTTTGTAACCAGTATCTCCTTTCCCAGGTCCATGTATTCAGGAGTTCATCTGTCCGCCTCAGATATTCTTCCTTCCCCACTTTCCCAAGATCTGCCTCAGCAACCAGTATCTCCTTCTTTCCCAGGTCCATGTATCCAGGAGTCAATCTGTGTCCCCTCAGATATTCTCCCTTCCCCACTTTCCCAAGGTCTGCCTTTCTAACCAGTATCTCCTTCTTTCCCAGGTACATGTGTCCAGGAGTCGATCTGTGTCCCCTCAGATATTCTCCATTCCCCACTTTTCCAAGGTCTGCCTTTGTAACCAGTATCTCCTTTCCCAGGTCCATGTGTCCAGGAGTTCATCTGTCCGCCTCAGATATTCTCCCTTCCCCACTTTCCCAAGGTCTGCCTCAGCAACCAGTATCTCCTTCTTTCCCAGGTCCATGCGTCCAGGAGTCCATCTCTCCGCCTCAGATATTCTCCCTTCTCCACTTTCCCGAGGTCTGCCTCAGCAACCAGTATCTCCTTCTATCCCAAGACCATGTGTCCAGGAGTCCATCTGTCCGCCTCAGATATTCTCCCTTCCCCACTTTCCCAAGGTCTGCCTTTCTAACCAGTATCTCCTTTCCCAGGTCCATGTGTCCAGGAGTCCATCTTTCCGCCTCAGATGTTCTCCCTTCCCCACTTTCCCAAGGTCTGCCTCAGCAACCAGTATCTCCTTCTTTCCCAGGTCCATGTGTCCAGGAGTCCATCTGTCCGCCTCAGATATTCTCCCTTCCCCACTTTCCCAAGGTCTGCCTTTCTAACCAGTATCTCCTTCTTTCCCAGGTCCATGTGTCCAGGAGTCGATCTGTGTCCCCTCAGATATTCTCCATTACCCACTTTTCCAAGGTCTGCCTTTGTAACCAGTATCTCCTTTCCCAGGTCCATGTGTCCAGGAGTCCATCTGTCCGCTTCAGATATTCTCCCTTCCCCACTTTCCCAAGGTCTGCCTCAGCAACCAGTATCTCCTTCTTTCCCAGGTCTATGTATCCAGGAGTCAATCTGTGCCCCCTCAGATATTCTCCCTTCCCCACTTTCCCAAGGTC
>NW_027197503.1:12500-60298 GCF_038502225.1 Cherax quadricarinatus
GGTCAGTACGACTCTCCTGTACACTGGTCAGTACGACTCTCCTGTACACTGGTCAGTACGACTCTCCTGTACACTGGTCAGTACGACTCTCCTGTACACTGGTCAGCACGACTCTCCTGTACACTGGTCAGCACGACTCTCCTGTACACTGGTCAGCACGACTCTCCTGTACACTGGTCAGTACGACTCTACTGCACACTGGTCAGTACGACTCTCCTGTACACTGGTCAGTACGACTCTCCTGTACACTGGTCAGTACGACTCTCCTGCACACTGGTCAGTACGACTCTCCTGCACACTGGTCAGTACGACTCTCCTGCACACTGGTCAGTACGACTCTCCTGCACACTGGTCAGTACGACTCTCCTGCAAACTGGTCAGTACGACTCTCCTGCACACTGGTCAGTACGACTCTCCTGCACACTGGTCAGTACGACTCTCCTGCGCACTGGTCAGTACGACTCTCCTGCACACTGGTCAGTACGACTCTCCTGCACACTGGTCAGTACGACTCTCCTGCAAACTGGTCAGTACGACTCTCCTGTACACTGGTCAGTACGACTCTCCTGTACACTGGTCAGTACGACTCCTGTACACTGGTCAGTACGACTCTCCTGTACACTGGTCAGTACGACTCTCCTGTACACTGGTCAGTACGACTCTCCTGCAAACTGGTCAGTACGACTCTCCTGTACACTGGTCAGTACGACTCTCCTGTACACTGGTCAGTACGACTCCTGTACACTGGTCAGTACGACTCTCCTGCACACTGGTCAGTACGACTGTCCTGCACACTGGTCAGTACGACTCTCCTGTACACTGGTCAGTACGACTCTCCTGTACACTGGTCAGTACGACTCTCCTGCAAACTGGTCAGTACGACTCTCCTGTACACTGGTCAGTACGACTCTCCTGTACACTGGTCAGTACGACTCTCCTGTACACTGGTCAGTACGACTCTCCTGCACACTGGTCAGTACGACTCTCCTGCACACTGGTCAGTACGACTCTCCTGTACACTGGTCAGTACGACTCTCCTGCACACTGGTCAGTACGACTCTCCTGCACACTGGTCAGTACGATTCTCCTGCACACTGGTCAGTACGACTCTCCTGTACACTGGTCAGTACGACTCCTGTACACTGGTCAGTACGACTCTCCTGCACACTGGTCAGTACGACTCTCCTGCACACTGGTCAGTACGACTCTCCTGCACACTGGTCAGTACGACTCTCCTGTACACTGGTCAGTACGACTCTCCTGCACACTGGTCAGTACGACTCTCCTGCACACTGGTCAGTACGACTCTTCTGCACACTGGTCAGTACGACTCTCCTGCACACTGGTCAGTACGACTCTCCTGTACACTGGTCAGTACGACTCTCCTGCACACTGGTCAGTACGACTCTCCTGCACACTGGTCAGTACGACTCTCCTGCACACTGGTCAGTACGACTCTCCTGCACACTGGTCAGTACGACTCTCCTGCACACTGATCAGTACGACTCTCATGCACACTGGTCAGTACGACTCTCCTGCACACTGGTCAGTACGACTCTCCTGCACACTGGTCAGTACGACTCTCCTGCACACTGCTCAGTAGGACTCTCCTGTACACTGGTCAGTACGACTCTCCTGCACACTGGTCAGTACGACTCCTGTACACTGGTCAGTACGACTCTCCTGCACACTAGTCAGTACGACTCTCCTGTACACTGGTCAGCACGACTCTCCTGCGCACTGGTCAGTACGACTCTCCTGCACACTGGTCAGTACGACTCTCCTGTACACTGGTCAGTACGACTCTCCTGCACACTGGTCAGTACGACTCCTGTACACTGGTCAGTACGACTCTCCTGCACACTGGTCAGTACGACTGTCCTGCACACTGGTCAGTACGACTCTCCTGCACACTGGTCAGTACGACTCCTGTACACTGGTCAGTACGACTCTCCTGCACACTGGTCAGTACGACTCTCCTGTACACTGGTCAGTACGACTCTCCTGCACACTGGTCAGTACGACTCTCCTGCACACTGGTCAGTACGACTCTCCTGCACACTGGTCAGTACGACTCTCCTGCACACTGGTCAGTACGACTCTCCTGCACACTGGTCAGTACGACTCTCCTGCACACTGGTCAGTACGACTCTCCTGCACACTGGTCAGTACGACTCTCCTGCACACTGGTCAGTACGACTCTCCTGTACACTGGTCAGTACGACTCTCCTGCACACTGGTCAGTACGACTCTCCTGCACACTGGTCAGTACGACTCTCCTGCACACTGGTCAGTACGACTCTCCTGCACACTGGTCAGTACGACTCTCCTGCACACTGGTCAGTACGACTCCTGTACACTGGTCAGTACGACTCTCCTGCACACTGGTCAGTACGACTCTCCTGCACACTGGTCAGTACGACTCTCCTGCACACTGGTCAGTACGACTTTCCTGCACACTAGTCAGAACGACTATCCTATAAACTGGTCAATACGACTCTCCTGCACACTGGTCAGTACGACTCTCCTGCACACTGGCCAATACGACTCTCCTGCACACTAGTCAGAACGACTATCCTATACACTGGTCAATACGACTCTCCTGCACACTGGTCAGTACGACTCTCCTGCACACTGGTCAGTACGACTCTCCTGCACACTGGTCAATACGACTCTCCTGCACACTAGTCAGAACGACTAACCTATACACTGGTCAGTACGACTCTCCTGCACCCTGTCATAGTCTGTCGTGTCGTCATATATTATACAATTATTGTTGCTTTGTAATTTACTGCGATGTATCAGTGTTAACATATATTATACCTTGATGGTTTGGCACACAATATTATTTCTTTATTCTTAATGTTTATACCATAACAAATACTTAATGTTAATGTTTAGGTGAAGTTAACGTGGTATGTGAACATCGTGCAGATCATAGCAATTAAAAGTAGTAAACTTCTGTTTGTAACTGCTAACTTAAAATATTTTCAGTTAGGAAAACTTTCTTAAAAGATGCAGTGATATAATATTTAACCAAAAGAAGGTTGGGATATAATGATATAAGGATGATCTGGTATGGGATATAAGGATGATCTGGTATGGGATATAAGGATGATCTGGTATGGGATATAAGGATGATCTGGTATGGGATATAAGGATGATCTGGTATGGGATATAAGGATGATCTGGTATGGGATATAAGGATGATCTGGTATGGGATATAAGGATGATCTGGTATGGGATATAAGGATGATCTGGTATGGGATATAAGGATGATCTGGTATGGGATATCAGGATGATCTGGTATGGGATATAAGGATGATCTGGTATGGGATATAAGGATGATCTGGTATGGGATACCAGGATGATCTGGTATGGGATATCAGGATGATCTGGTATGGGATATCAGGATGATCTGGTATGGGATATCAGGATGATCTGGTATGGGATATCAGGATGATCTGGTATGGGATATCAGGATGATCTGGTATGGGATATCAGGATGATCTGGTATGGGATATCAGGATGATCTGGTATGGGATATCAGGATGATCTGGTATGGGATATAAGGATGATCTGGTATGGGATATCAGGATGATCTGGTATGGGATATCAGGATGATCTGATATGGGATATAAGGATGATCTGGTATGGTATATAAGGATGATCTGGTATGGGACACAAGGATGATCTGGTATGGGATATAAGGATGATCTGGTATGGGATATAAGGATGATCTGGTATGGGATATAAGGATGATCTGGTATGGGATATAAGGATGATCTGGTATGGGATATAAGGAAGTAGATCACATCAAACTCAAGACACAACACAATGAAACATAGAACAACTTAAGCAACACACCTGAGGTGACTAACACAATTCCCCACGAAACTACTTATTTCAGAATAATTTAATCTCGTGTATTTACATTGTGGCCAAAAAAATTAACAAGCAGCTCATTAACTATCCATTATTGCAAATTATCATTAACTCAAAATTTTAACTCATCTTCAACATGAATCTTTACAACTCATCATCAACCATCTCTTACCACAACTCACTATAAACCATTCATAATCCTAACTCACTATAAAACATCCATCACCACAATTTCCCATCAACTATCCATTACCTTAACTCATCAGCCATCCATCCCCACAGCTCACCATCAACCATCCATCACTTCAACTCACAATAAACCATACATCACCACTACTCACTCTAAAATATCCATCATCACAATGCACCATCATCCATCCATAGCCAAAAATTGCCATCAACCATCCATCACCACAACTCACTATGAACCATCCATAACCACAACTCACTATCATCCATCCATAACCACGACACAATTTACCATCAAGTCGACACATTGTAAACTATCCATCACCACAACTCGCTGTCTACCATCCATCACAACTCACCCCAACCATTCACCACCACAACTCACTACCAACGTTTAGTGTTTTATGTGGATGTTCAATGAATGTTCTGTTCAAGATCAAAATGTTCTGTTTCTAATCAACATGTTTATTAAAATTTCTGAACCACTTCAACGTGCTCAGTACGTGTTCTGTTTCGGATCTACATTGTATGTGAATGTAAAGTTAAGAAAATTTTCCAACCAGCTTGAATTTCTTAGGATAAACCTATCTTGAATTTAATAGTTGCTAGCATAAGAAAATCTTGCCACCATCTTCCCACATTTTTACTCAAGGGTACCTCATAGGTCCCTCATACCTTCCATGTATGGTACCTCATAGGTTCCTCCTAACATGTGGTTGCTAATAAGTCCCTCGTAACCTATTTTGAGGATGCCCATGCTATGCGTGGGCAGGCAGAAGATGCAGGCAGTCTTCTAGTATTCAATCTTTACCTCAACTCACGAGACTCGGTTATGAAAAACATTAATATCGGTAAGCTCTGCTTTCCCAAAATTCTAAAAGTGTTTTTTTTTATGAGAAATCGGAATTGCGACCACTGTCAGCCTCAGAGTTATCTTTGAGTTACCAGACCTTGCCACGTGGAGGCCAGTGGTTCGTCTTTAAGGTCCACCCACCCACTTGCTGTGTTCTTGATGCTTTCCCCAGGTTCATGTGTCCAGGAGTCCATCTGTCCGCCTCAGACATTCTCCCTTTCCCACTTCCCCCAGGTCTGCCTCAACAACCAGTCTCCCTCGTCTTTCCCAGGTCCATGTGTCCAGGAGTCTATCTGTCCGCCTCAGATATCCCCCCTTCCCCACTTCGCCAAGGTATTCTCGCTTTTCCCAGGTCCATGTGTCCAGGAATCCATCCGTGGGCCCCCGGATGTCTTCCCTTCCTCACTTCCCTTAGGTTATATACCAGTCTCAGCCTTCCCCAGGTTATTTATCCCGAAGTCAGCTCAGCCACCCTCAGTGATCTAGCCAGATGAGAACGAGGCCTTGTCTAGCTGGTCTACGGTAGAGACTGTCCAGGTAGATGGAATTATAGGAGGGGACACGCAGAAAACTGCGTCCTGTAATTACACCCACCAAGACAGCCTGGACCGTATGTCAGCTAGACGCTGCCAGGCTACCGTCCAGTTCGGCCACCAAGGCCTGGCCACTCAATGAAATTTTGGGAGTTCTATTTATTTTATACAATTAATTTACATTAATATATATTTATTGTACTTAGTCAATAGTTTAAGTGTGTTTATGAATGTTTTATTCTGTGTGGATGAATGTTCGTGTATTAATCTCTATGTCCACCTCCACCAGAACTGTAAAAAGTGTTGAATTGTATGTTTTTATTTCGTTATTAGTCTTATGTATATGTAATACGATCAGTTACAAGAGCCCGGCGGAAATAAGTTACTTTGTCTGACTTTTTTGGGGTTATCCTGGGTAATTTACACATATTTTATTGTGTATAATAATTTGTGCAACTGTATGTATGTGTACCTGTACCTTAATAATCTTACTTATGCACACACACTTATTTTCACACTCATTTGCGCATTTCCACAACCACGGCGTGTGCGTTGTTTTGTACGTGTATGAACAAGTACAAAACAACGCAAACGCTCTCACACACACACATGCATATGTATAACACACACTGATCGCCTCGTACACTAATATGCTCGTAATCACAAATGCACACACACACACACACACACACACACACACACACACACACACACACACACACACACACACACACACACACACACACACACACACACACACACACACACACACACACACACACACACACACACACACACACACATGTCCATCTATACCACACGCACATATGTACTCAAATTTGTATCCATTTATATATGCAGTCTCCCTCACGGTTGTTAAAATTATGTTTGTGTTTTCAAAATAAAGTCGAGAAGTTGTGGGTAGAAAAAAATCACACTTCCTCAAGTTACGGAATTCAGGAACTTTGTATATTTCAATATTCTGATGAAGAATGTTGGTTCTCGCCATGTTGAAGACATCCATTGTGGGTCAGGTACAGAAGACTCTACCTTGAATTATCTTTTGGAAGACAAAGTTCTATAAATCATTTTTTAACAATTTAACTAATTTCTTTCTATTCTCACATTTCACTTGCCTAACATCTAGACCACCATAAAACATTACCCCCCCCAACGGACTATAAACATTATGGGATGAAAATAAAAACTAGCAGCTGGGGATATTCGATCCCTTGACATGGACAACTAACATGGTGGCTCTTGTTAGGTAAGACACATATGCAACAGTTAGGTATCTTTATTTCGAAACGTTTCGCCTACACAGTAGGCTTCTTCAGTCGAGTACAGAAAAGTTGATAGAAGCAGAAGAGACTTGAAGACGATGTAATCAGTCCATCACCCTTAAAGTTTTGAGGTGGTCAGTCCCTCAGTCTGGAGAAGAGTATTGTTCCATAGTCTGAAACAATATTGTTTCAGACTATGGAACAATACTCTTCTCCAGACTGAGGGACTGACCACCTCAAAACTTTAAGGGTGATGGACTGATTACATCGTCTTCAAGTCTCTTCTGCTTCTATCAACTTTTCTGTACTAGACTGAAGAAGCCTACTGTGTAGGCGAAACGTTTCGAAATAAAGATACCTAACTGTTGCATATGTGTCTTACCTAACAACCTGTCGGTATTTTATACCATTTTAATGTTCATGGTGGGTCTTACCCACTGGTCAGTGCGTCTCCGACTTACTAAGATTCTACATTATAATGTCATGTTCTGTGATGTGTAAATGTTAGCAGAATTATAAAATTAATGTTGTATTGTAATGTACTGCGATGTTTAATTGTTAGTATGTATTATACCTTGTATGCTGTAGCACACAATGTTGTTTCTTCAACATTAATGTTTATGCCATTAAGAATACTTAATGTTTAAGGGGTATTTTCGTTGTAATAACTGGTAACATAACTATTTTTTACTTGGTTAAATTTTTTTTTAAAAGTTGTTGTGATTCATAAATCAAATAAAATCTTAGAGAAACTTACGTTGCAGAAGTGATGAGAAAAATAACATAAAAAAATGAAACCAGAAGCATTTTTTTTTTAGAAATAAAGCATTTGAGGATTGGCAAGAGTTCTGGAAGAAAGTTGAGGAGTGGCAAGAGCTCCGGAAGAAAGTTGAGGAGTGGCAAGAGCTCCGGAAGAAAGTTGAGGAGTGGCAAGAGCTCCGGAAGAGAGTTGAGGAGCGGCAAGAGCAACGGAAGAAAGTTGAGGAGTGGCAAGAGCTCCGGAAGAAAGTTGAGGAGTGGCAAGAGCTCCAAAAGAGAGTTGAGGAGTGGCAAGACCTCCGGAAGAGAGTTGAGGAGTGGCAAGAGCTCCGGAAGAAAGTTGAGGAGTGGCAAGAGCTCCGGAAGAGAGTTGAGGAGTGGCAAGAGCTCCGGAAGAAAGTTGAGGAGTGGCAAGAGCTCCGGAAGAGAGTTGAGGAGTGGCAAGAGCTCCGGAAGAGAGTTGAGGAGTGGCAAGAGCTCCAGAAGAAAGTTGAGGAGTGGCAAGAGCTCCGGAAGAAAGTTAAGGAGTGGCAAGAGCTCGGGAAGAAAGTTAAGGAGTGGCAAGAGCTCCGGAAGAGAGTTAAGGAGTGGCAAGAGCTCCGGAAGAGAGTTGAGGAGTGGCAAGAGCTCCGGAATAGAGTTGAGGAGCGGCAAGAGCTCCGGAATAGAGTTGAGGAGCGGCAAGAGCTCCGGAAGAAAGTTAAGGAGTGGCATGAACTTCCGAAGAAAGTTAAGTGCAGCAAATTACTTATTACTTCGCTTTACCTGCAGAGAAATTTGTCGTTGTAATAAAATTGTTAATAATATAAAAATTGGAATCTTCGGAGTCTGTGAAATACTATAGAATGACTCATCAGATCGGCTTCAAATTTTTACCAATGGTTTGTTTTTCAAACCAAACGGCTCACACTGTTTAGGTTGACGTAAATCCTGTTTTATCAGTTTTATTGAATGAATAATGATATTCACTTTTCCTTCAATAACTAATGAATGTTCCTTCTGATTGTCTTCACATTATTAATAACAATATATTGTATAATAAAGATAATAACACATTTGTTTACTTTGAATAAATGAAAATTTGAAATTTTAATGAAAGTTTAAAAACTTGGAATCAGATCAGTTACTCGAGATTGATTTTTTTGATGCGTTTAACTTTTATTATTGTTGAACTTTATTAAAACACAGTTTGTCTTTAACATTGATCTTATATAAGTTTAAATTTCCCAATTTTATTAAGTAAATTGCTTCCCATATAATAACTAGTGAATGTCTCTTGTGATCAACTCACAAACACAATTATTAATCAATCTTAAGTTTTTTGGATTAATTTTGAGCCGTCTGGATGCCAATTTGCCATTTTTTGCATTTTTTATCGAATTGAGGTTTAATTTTTTTTATGGGATTTCATAGAATTATAAAAACAGTAAATGTGAAAAACAAACTGGAAAAAATATAAATCCGCCCATTTATGGCATTTTTAAATTTAACTAGAGGACACTTTCCTATTTTTGGGAACAATTTTCAGCATCTTTCGTTTGCTTTATCCCAAATTTTTATTTATTATTCATGAACGACGTATTCGATCAACTTAGAAAGTTCAAAACTTGTGTAGTTTATCTTGTGCAAGATTTATGGGGACAATTTACATTCATTGGTGACCTTTGCACAGTGTTACATAGGTCACTCCTATATTTTTGTTTCCCAAGTCGGGTTTCCCTCTCATATTCCATCGCCCTGTCATATTCCATAGATCTAGGCGGGTTTCCCTGACATATTCCATAGATCTAGGCGGGTTTCCCTGACATATTCCGTCGCCCTAGACGGGTTTCCCTCTCATATTCTGTCGCCCTAAACGGGTTTCCTCGCCATATTTCGTCACAATGGATAGGTTTTCCCGTCATATTCCATCACCCTGGACGGATTTCCCTGTCACATTCCATCGACTTGAACGGGTTTCCCTGTCATTCATCGTCGCCATAGCCAGGTTTCCCTGTCATATTTTTTTTCGCCCAGGACGGCTTTCCCTGTCACATTCAGTCGCCCTGGACGGCTTTCCCTCTCACATTCTATCTTGACTGGTTTCGTTGTCATATATCGTCGCCAAAGACGGGTTTCCCTCTCATATTTCGTCACCCAGGACGAGTTTCCCTGTCATATTTCGTCGACCTGTACGGGTTTCCCTGTCATTTTTTGTCGCCCTGGACGGGTTTCCCTGACATATATCGTCGCCCTGGTCGGGTTTTTCTGTCATATATCGTCATATTGTATGGGTTTCCCTGGTGTATTTCGTAGCCCTGGACGGATTTTCCTGAAATATTTCGTGGCCCTGTACAAGTTTCCATGATATATTTTCCTCGCCCTGGACGGATTTTTCCTGTCATAATTCGTCGCCCGGTACGGGTTTCCATGATATATATCGTCGCCCTGGACAGGTTTTCTGGACATATTTTGTCGTCCTGGATGGGGTTCCCTGTCTTACTTCGTCGCTATTGGCGGATTTCCCTGTTATATTTCTTCGCCCAGAACTTCTTTCTCTCTCTCATACTTCGTCAACCTGGATGAGTTTCTCTTTCATATCTAGTCGCCCTTGACGGGTTTCCCTCTCATATTTCGTCGCCCTGGACGGGTTTCACTGATATATATTGTCGCCTTGGAAGGGTTTCCCTGTCATACTCTGTCGCCCAGTACGAGTTTCCCTGTCGTTCTTCGTGGCCATAGCCGGGTTTCCCTGCCATATTTCTTCGCCCAGAACGGCTTTCCCTGTCATATTTCGTCACCCTGGACTGGTTTCTCTGTCAAATTCAGTCGCCCTGGACGGCTTTCCTTGTCTTATTCTATCGCCCTTACTGCTTTCGCTGTCATATTTCATCACCTAGGATTAGTTTCCCTGTCATATCTCGTCGCCCTGTACGGGTTTCCATAATATATTTCGTCGCCCTGGGCGGCTTTTCCTGTCATTTTTCGTTGCCCTGAACGAGTTTCTCTGTCATATTACATCACATTAGACAGGTTCCCTGTCAAATATCGTCGCCATGGACGGGTATCACTGTCATATTCAGTCGCCCTGGATGGCTTTCCCTGTCTATTCCATCGCCCATGACTGCTTTCGCTGTTATATTTTATCGCCATGGATGTTTTTCCTGTCTTATTTTGTCGCCCCTGACGGGTTTCCCTCTTATATAACGTTGCCCTGGACGGGTTTCACTGTCATATTTCGTCGCCCTAGACGGGTTTCCTTCTCATATTTCACGTCCTGGACAGGTTTTCCTGTCATATTTCGTCTCCCTGGACAGGTTTCGCTCTCAAATTTCGTTGCTCAAGACGGGTTTCTCTTTCATATTTCTTCGTTATGGACGTATTCCAGCTTCACATTCCATCACCCTGGACGGGTATCCCTGTCATTTTTCATCGTCCTGGACGGGTTTACCTGTGATATTTCATCTCCCTCGACGGGTTTCATTGTGATATTTCGTAGCCCTGAATGGGTTTCTCTGTAATATTTCGTTGCCCTGGACATGTTTCACTGTCATTTTTTTAAGCAATAGACGGATTTCTGTCATTTTTTCTCCCTTGACGTTTCACCCTCTCATATTTGGTCGCCCTGGATGAATTTCTGTCATATTTCGTCTCCCAGTTCGGGTTCCCCTGTCATATTTCGTCACTCTGCATGGGTTTCCCTGTCACATTTCGTCGTCCTGGACTGGTTTACATGTCAAATTTCGTCGCCCTGAACGGGTATCCCTGTCATTTTTCATCGTCCTGGACGGGTTTACCTGTGATATTTCATCTCCCTCGACGTGTTTCCTTGTCTTATTTCGTCTTATTCTGTCTCCCTTTACGCCCTTATATATTTCGTCGTCCTGAACGGATTTCGCTGCCATATTTCATCGGGCTTGACAGGTTTGCCTGTCATATTTTATCACACTGGACAGGTTCCCTGTGAAATATCGTCGCCATGGACGGGTTTATCTGTCATATTCAGTCGCCCTGGATGGCTTTCCCTGTCCTATTCCATCGCCATTGACTGGTTTCACTGCCATATTGCATGGCCATGGATTAGTTTCTCTGTTATATTTTGTCTCCTTGACGGGTTTCCCTATCATATAACGTCGCCATAGACGGGTTTCCCTGTCATATTTCGCCGCCGTGGACGTATTTCTGTCATATTTCCTCGCCCTGGACAAGTTTCTCTCTCATATTTTGCCGTCCCTTGTTATATTTCTTGCCTTTGGACGGATTGCGGCTTAATATTCCATCACCCTATACGGGTTTCCTTGTCACCTTTCGTCTCCCTGGGTGAGTTTCCTGTCATATTTCGTCGCCCAAGTCGGGTTTGCCTGTCATATTTCGTCTTCCTGGACGGGTTTCCCTCTCATATTACATGGCTCTGGAATGATTTCCATATAATATTCTGTCTCCTGGATATATTTCATCGCCCTGTACAGGTTTCCCCTGACATATTTCTTCGCGCTGAACGGATTTCAGTGTCATACTCAGTCGCCCTGGACGGGTTTCCCTCACATATTTTCTCTCCCTAGTTGTGTTTAACCGTCATATTTCGTCTCTTTGGAAGGGTTTCCTCGCCATATTTCGATGCCCAGGACGGGTTTACCTGTCACATTTCGTCGCCCTCGACGGGTTTTCCTATCATATATCGTCTCCCTGGACACGTTTCCCTCTCATATTTCGTCGCGCTGAAAAGCTTTCTCACTCATATTTCGTCGCCCTGGACGAGTTTTGCTGTCATATTTCGTCGTCCAGGACTGGTTTCCCTTTCATATTTCGGCGCTCTGTACGGGTTTCCCTGATATATTTCGTCACCCTGTATGAGTTTCCCTGTCATATTTCGTCGCCCTGCACGGGTTTACCTATCGTATATTGTCGCCATGAACGGGTTTCCCTGTCAAATTTCGTAGCCCTGGACGAGCTTCCCTGTCATATTTTGTGTCCATTGACGAATTTCCCTGACATATTTCGTCACCCTTGACGGCTTTCCCAATCATGTAGATGAATGGTTCAGATAACCTACAAGTTGATAAATTAGACACATGTGCAACACTTGGGTATCTATAATAAGGAAACGTTTCGCCATACAAATGAGAATGGCGAAGAACAGGAGTAGTTTGAGGTAATCAGTGATACCACCTACGACTGCTGCACCTCTCCTGCCTACAGTATATAAGCTACTTCTTCGCACATATTCTGTATTCTTTTCAAGATTGATGGACTGATAACATCTACTCAAACTCCTCCTGTTATTCATCATTCTCCTTTGTATGGACTGATGAAGCCACTGTGTTTTACGAAACGTTTCCTCATTAAAGATACTCAAGTGTTGCAGATGTTTCTCTATATTTCGTCGACATAGTCGGGTTTCCCTGTCATATTTAAGTATTAATTTAAAAAAAATAGGTGATGCTTTGTGTCATTTAAAAAGGTGAGGAAAAGACATTATTTACCGGAGAGTCTTTTCATGGAACAACGTCTCGTTGTATGTTGATCTTTGTCCAGTGACTTGGTCAGTCACTGCACTCTGTGGCAAAACGTACTAATGTAGTCTACACTCCCACACCCACTCAGTATTCTTTAACAACGTGTAATAATGTACCCTGCACTCTCAAACACACTCACCACTCTTTGACGATGTGTAATTATGAACCCTTCACTCTCAAACACACTTAACACTCTTTAAATGTGTATTAATATGTTCATCACTCCCACACCCACTCAACACTTTATAACTATGTGTAATAATATGTTGTACACTCACACACTCGGTTAACAAAACAGCTTCGTATCAGAAGAAAAAACAGGAACTGTTACAGTACATTTGAGGGGGACGTTGAGAGCTGTGAACCCCAAACACAGCATTTCCTCAAAGAGGAACTTAACTCTTCAAATGTAGCAACACCATGGAGCATTACCCATATATTATATTAGAACAAATGTTTTAATATCCTTATATACAGACAGATGTAATTACAGAGAGGGACACAGAAATCTGTGCTGTGTAAATACATCCACCCGGGTAGACTCGTACCGTAGTCCAGCCAGAAGAGAAGAACTTCCCGTCCGGTTACACCACCATGGTGAGGCCAATTATTTTAAATTTTATCCTTCTATTTATATGTCGTAGTATGTAATATGTTAAAATTAATTTTATGCATGTTTCTGTATATAATATCGTCGTCTTTGTATCTTTTGTGTTAACATGTATAACAGTTCGGTGTATGTATTTATAGTGATACTATGCATAACAGTGTTATCTCTGTATTTCTAGTGTTATTAAGCATAACTTTATGATAGTGGACGAAAGTTACTTCATGATGTATAAGAATATCAATGATGCAAATAACGTTTATATGTACCTTATTTGTTTTGTTAAGAGATAAGTAAACAATAAATCTGGCACAGGAATTCAGTAAGAAACTATAATTACATGGTGTGAACAGAGGTACTGAGTGTGTATCTTAGTGAAGAACATATTAAAACAGTGTTAATGAGTGCTGAGTGTGTATGTGAGTGAAGAACATATTAAAACAGTGTAATGAGTGTTGAGGGTGTTTTGTGAGAGCAACTCCACAAAGCACTGCCCATATATATTACAACACAAGTGTCATAATATCACTAATATCACATGTGATCATTGTATCCCTGTAAACGTGGTCCAGCTAGAAGAGAGGAACTTCCCAGACAGCCAGAAGAGAGGAACCTCCCAGCCTTCCAGAAGAGAGGAACCTCCCAGCCAGCCAGAAGAGAGGAACCTCCCAGCCAGCCAGAAGAGAGGAACCTCCCAGCCAGCCAGAAGAGAAGAACCTCCCAACCAGCCAGAAGAGAGGAACCTCCCAGCTAACCAGAAGAGAGGAACCTCCCAGCCAGCCAGAAGAGAGGAGCCTCCCAGCCAGCCAGAAGAGAGGAACCTCCCAGCCAGCCAGAAGAGAGGAACCTCCCAGCCAGCCAGAAGAGAAGAACCTCCCAACCAGCCAGAAGAGAGGAACCTCCCAGCCAGCCAGAAGAGAGGAACCTCCTAGCCAGCCAGAAGAGAGGAACCTCCAAGCCAGCCAGAGGAGAGGAACCTCCAAGCCAGCCAGAACAGAGGAACCTCCCAGCCAGCCAGACCATCTGTTTGTCATCTGATTCTTTTATTTATATGTTATAATTGTTTAATTTCTTTTTGATGCTGCTATATATGACTGGGTGATCATTATATCTGGTGTTTCTGTGTATAATAATGTGATCACTGTATCTGGTGTTACTATGGATAACAGACTGGTCACTATAACTCTAGTGTTACAATGTACATCAATGTGATCACTGTATCTCTGGTAATCTTTGTATCTCTGGCGTTACTATAAATAACAGTAAGATCCTCCTAAGTCTGCTGTTACTATGTATAACTGTGTGATATTTGTATCTCTGGTGTTACTATGTATGAGAATGTGATCTTCACGTATCTTTTGTTACTAAGTATACCAGAGATATCACTACATCTCTGCGTTGTCATTGTATCCCCGGCTCTTGTGTTAAGGTTACATTTATGTTTGTGTGAGAGCTCCAAATAATTAGTGATTTTCTGTCTGGCCTTCGAGCGTAAAAAAATGCTGAAAAAAGCGTGTGAGCCCGTGAAGTGTATTTATACATTCCTTAAAATACTTCAAGAAAATATTAGTGCGCTCTGAGAAGAACAAAAGAACATAGTGTTTAGTGTAGTGTAGTTGCAAGTTAAAGCAGTAATTATACAGCTGGTGCTGGAGGACCTTCCCATGGCACCGTAAACAGGATTGTTGGTGATGAAAGATTGAATGTAAAACAAAAGGAGAAGGTCAGTAAGATGAATGTTACAGAGAAAAATTCCAAACACTGAAATCAAACTAATGAAGTATTGAAAACTACGAGAAAATATAGGTGAGTACACACCCACACACACACACACACACACACACACACACACACACAATTGGAAGTTGAAGACTTCGTGGAGTCACAGAGATGTTAGGAAGTATTTCTTCAGTCATAGAGTTGTCAGAAAGTGGAATAGTCTGGAAAGTGATGTAGTGGAGGTATGGAGCAGGGAGAGTGACCTAGTAGCGACCAGTGAAGAGGCGCGGCCAGGATCGACAACTGCAACCACAATTAGGTGAGTACAAGCGGGCACGTAAACTACAACACATATAATACTCTCGTCCAGGTATAACATGTATGTAAATACAAATTCCTAAGTACTTGTACTGTTTAATATTCTGAGCCTTATATCACTCATACTTGTGTGAACATTCTCATGCACATATCTGGGCTGTCTCACACTTGTGTGAACATTCTCATGCACATATCTGGGCTGTCTCACACTTGTGTGAACATTCTCATGCACATATCTGCGCTGTCTCACACTTGTGTGAACATTCTCATGCACATATCTGGGCTGTCTCACGCTTGTGTGAACATTCTAATGCACATATCTGCGCTGTCTCACGCTTGTGTGAACATTCTAATGCACATATCTGCGCTGTCTCACACTTGTGTGAACATTCTCATGCACATATCTGCGCTGTCTCACGCTTGTGTGAACATTCTAATGCACATATCTGCGCTGTCTCACACTTGTGTGAACATTCTCACGCACATATCTGCGCTGTCTCACGCTTGTGTGAACATTCTAATGCACATATCTGCGCTGTCTCACACTTGTGTGAACATTCTCATGCACATATCTGCGCTGTCTCACACTTGTGTGAACATTCTCATGCACATATCTGCGCTGTCTCACGCTTGTGTGAACATTCTAATGCACATATCTGCGCTGTCTCACACTTGTGTGAACATTCTCATGCACATATCTGCGCTGTCGCACACTTGTGTGAACATTCTCACGCACATATCTGCGCTGTCTCACACTTGTGTGAACATTCTCACGCACATATCTGCGCTGTCTCACACTTGTGTGAACATTCTCATGCACATATCTGCGCTGTCTCACACTTGTGTGAACATTCTCATGCACATATCTGGGCTGTCTCACACATGTGTGAACATTCTCATGCACATATCTGCGCTGTCGCACACTTGTGTGAACATTCTCATGCACATATCTGCGCTGTCTCACACTTGTGTGAACATTCTCATGCACATATCTGCGCTGTCTCACACTTGTGTGAACATTCTCATGCACATATCTGCGCTGTCTCACGCTTGTGTGAACATTCTAATGCACATATCTGCGCTGTCTCACGCTTGTGTGAACATTCTCATGCACATATCTGGGCTGTCTCACACTTGTGTGAACATTCTCATGCACATATCTGGGCTGTCTCACACATGTGTGAACATTCTCATGCACATATCTGGGCTGTCTCACACATGTGTGAACATTCTCATGCACATATCTGGGCTGTCTCACACATGTGTGAACATTCTCATGCACATATCTGGGCTGTCTCACGCTTGTGTGAACATTCTCATGCACATATCTGGGCTGTCTCACACATGTGTGAACATTCTCATGCACATATCTGGGCTGTCTCACACTTGTGTGAATGTTCTCATGCACATATCTGCGCTGTCTCACACTTGTGTGAACATTCTCATGCACATATCTGAGCTGTCTCACACTTGTGTGAACATTCTCATGCACATATCTGGGCTGTCTCACACTTGTGTGAACATTCTCATGCACATATCTGGGCTGTCTCACACTTGTGTGAACATTCTCATGCACATATCTGGGCTGTCTCACACTTGTGTGAACATTCTCATGCACATATCTGGGCTGTCGCATACTTGTGTGAACATTCTCATGCACATATCTGGGCTGTCTCACACTTGTGTGAACATTCTCATGCACATATCTGGGCTGTCTCACACTTGTGTGAACATTCTCATGCACATATCTGGGCTGTCTCACACTTGTGTGAACATTCTCATGCACATATCTGCGCTGTCTCACACTTGTGTGAACATTCTCATGCACATATCTGAGCTGTCGCACACTTGTGTGAACATTCTCACGCACATATCTGCGCTGTCTCACACTTGTGTGAACATTCTCATGCACATATCTGCGCTGTCTCACACTTGTGTGAACATTCTCACGCACATATCTGCGCTGTCTCACACACATGTAAAAAATTCAATTATTTTGC
This sequence comes from Cherax quadricarinatus, assembly GCF_038502225.1. Taxonomy (NCBI): domain Eukaryota; kingdom Metazoa; phylum Arthropoda; class Malacostraca; order Decapoda; family Parastacidae; genus Cherax; species Cherax quadricarinatus. Next base: position 30,142 of record NW_027197503.1, read on the forward strand.
ACAGACAATGAAAGGGAAATAAGAAAATTCTTGAGAATAACTTTTGGTAGGATTGCTGGTGTCTATTTTCCTGTCTCATACACATGCAAGATTTCAGGTACATCTTGCTACTTCTACTTACACTTAGGTCACTCTACACATACATGTACACGCATATATATACGCACCCCTCTGGGTTTTCTTCTATTTTCTTTCTAGTTCTTGTTCTTGTTTATTTCCTCTTATCTCCATGGGGAAGTGGAACAGAATTCTTCCTCCGTGAGCCATGCGTGTTTTAACAGGCTACTAAAATGCCGGGAGCAAGGGGCTAGTAACCCTTTCTCCTGTATAAATTACTAAATTTAAAAAGAGAAACTTTCGTTTTTTTATTTTGGGCCACCCTGCCTTGGTGGGATACGGCCGGTTTGTTGAAAAAAAAAATATATATAGATAGAAAGAGGGAGGGGGGGGGAGTAGGAGAAGAAAATATTCAAACAGCTCCAGGGACAACACTGAGTTTTCCCTGAGGCACGTTTATTGTCTTCTCTGAGGATGAGGGTCCCCAGTCTAGTTATAGAGGTGATACGTCCCTATATAGGTATGTATATATATATATATATATATATATATATATATATATATATATATATATATATATATATATATATATATATATATATATATATATATGTATGTCGAATATGTATAACTGGTCAATTAGCAAGAACTCATTTAAAACAAATTTTTTTCTAATATTTTCTCTTATACGTTTAACGATATATTTTTTTCTTTAATATTGTTGTAAAAAATTATAATTTTGCACCAAAAGAATCTTAGAAAACTTACCTAACCTTATTATAACAAGAACAATTTATTTTAGCCTAACCCAACTAAATATATTTGATATAAGTTTACAATAATTTAATAATAAATAAACTACTAAAATATTGATTCTTGACACCACCCTTGTTAATATTGAGTAGCGTTCTCACAAATTTTTTACAGAAATACAAGAGATTTGCCAGGATCGACACCATGCCTAACCCTTCTAGGGTAGGGTAGGTGCCTGAGCCCGAGCCTTTAGCTCATAAGACTGTCATTCCCATTTGCTCCCTTGGGGCGGGGATGGCAGACCAGAGAGGCCTAGCTTGTGGCTAGGCCTGGGGACAGTTGGTCCCAAAGATGAGGGGGGTACTTGTACCTCCTCCCATGGGAGACTTAGGTCTCAGACACTCCCTAAAGAGGGAGCCAAGGCCGGGCCACCACTTGGAAAAGGCCCGGGCCGGGAGAATACCGGCTAATCTTTAATAATAATAATAATAATAATAATAATAATAATAATAATAAGATTTGCCACCTAGGTAGTATGTTGGTAGACAGCAACCACCCAGTGAGGTACTACCGTCCTGTGGTAGTATGTTGGTAGACAGCAACCACCCAGGGAGGTACTACCGTCCTGTGGTAGTATGTTGGTAGACAGCAACCACCCAGGGAGGTACTACCGTCCTGTGATAGTAGGTTGATAGACAGCAACCACCCACGGAGGTACTACCGTCCTGTGGTAGTATGTTGGTAGACAGCAACCACCCAGGGAGGTACTACCGTCCTGTGGTAGTAGGTTGGTAGACAGCAACCACCCAGTGAGGTACTACCGTCCTGTGGTAGTATGTTGGTAGACAGCAACCACCCAGTGAGGTACTACCGTCCTGTGGTAGTATGTTGGTAGACAGCAACCACCCAGGGAGGTACTACCGTCCTGTGATAGTAGGTTGGTAGACAGCAACCACCCAGGGAGGTACTACCGTCCTGTGGTAGTATGTTGGTAGACAGCAACCACCCAGGGAGGTACTACCGTCCTGTGGTAGTAGGTTGGTAGACAGCAACCACCCAGTGAGGTACTACCGTCCTGTGGTAGTATGTTGGTAGACAGCAACCACCCAGTGAGGTACTACCGTCCTGTGGTAGTAGGTTGGTAGACAGCAACCACCCAGGGTGGTACTACCGTCCTGTGGTAGTAGGTTGGTAGACAGCAACCACCCAGGGAGGTACTACCGTCCTGTGGTAGTAGGTTGGTAGACAGCAACCACCCAGGGAGGTACTACCCTCCTGTGGTAGTAGGTTGGTAGACAGCAACCACCCAGGGAGGTACTACCGTCCTGTGGTAGTAGGTTGGTAGACAGCAACCACCCAGGGAGGTACTACCGTCCTGTGGTAGTAGGTTGGTAGACAGCAACCACCCAGGGTGGTACTACCGTCCTGTGGTAGTAGGTTGGTGGACAGCAACCACCCAGGGTGGTACTACCGTAATGTGGTAGTAGGTTGGTAGACAGCAACCACCCAGTGAGGTACTACCGTCCTGTGGTAGTAGGTTGGTAGACAGCAACCACCCAGGGAGGTACTACCGTCCTGTGGTAGTAGGTTGGTAGACAGCAACCACCCAGGGTGGTACTACCGTCCTGTGGTAGTAGGTTGGTAGACAGCAACCACCCAGGGAGGTACTACCGTCCTGTGGTAGTAGGTTGGTAGACAGAAACCACCCAGTGAGGTACTACCGTCCTGTGGTAGTAGGTTGGTAGACAGCAACCACCCAGGGAGGTACTACCGTCCTGTGGTAGTAGTTTGGTAGACAGCAACCACCCAGGGAGGTACTACCGTCCTGTGGTAGTAGGTTGGTAGACAGCAACCACCCAGGGAGGTACTACCGTCCTGTGGTAGTAGGTTGGTAGACAGCAACCACCCAGGGTGGTACTACCGTTTGTGGTAGTAGGTTGGTAGACAGCAACCACCCAGGGAGGTACTACCGTCCTGTGGTAGTAGTTTGGTAGACAGCAACCACCCAGGGAGGTACTACCGTCCTGTGGTAGTAGGTTGGTAGACAGCAACCACCCAGGGAGGTACTACCGTCCTGTGGTAGTAGGTTGGTAGACAGCAACCACCCAGGGAGGTACTACCGTCCTGTGGTAGTAGGTTGGAAGACAGCAACCACCCAGGGAGGTACTACCGTCCTGTGGTAGTAGGTTGGTAGACAGCAACCACCCAGGGTGGTACTACGGTCCTGTGGTAGTAGGTTGGTAGACAGCAACCACCCAGGGAGGTACTACCGTCCTGTGATAGTAGGTTGGTAGACAGCAACCACCCAGGGAGGTACTACCGTCCTGTGGTAGTAGGTTGGTAGACAGCAACCACCCAGGGAGGTACTACCGTCCTGTGGTAGTAGGTTGGTAGACAGCAACCACCCAGGGTGGTACTACCGTCCTGTGGTAGTAGGTTGGTAGACAGCAACCACCCAGGGAGGTACTACCGTCCTGTGGTAGTAGGTTGGTAGACAGCAACCACCCAGGGAGGTACTACCGTCCTGTGGTAGTAGGTTGGTAGACAGCAACCACCCAGGGAGGTACTACCGTCCTGTGGTAGTATGTTGGTAGACAGCAACCACCCAGGGAGGTACTACCGTCCTGTGGTAGTAGGTTGGTAGACAGCAACCACCCAGGGAGGTACTACCGTCCTGTGGTAGTAGGTGGGTAGACAGTAACCGCCCAGGGAGGTACTACCGTCCTGTGGTAGTAGGTTGGTAGACAGTAACCGCCCAGGGAGGTACTACCGTCCTGTGGTAGTATGTTGGTAGACAGTAACCACCCAGGGAGGTACTACCGTCCTGTGGTAGTAGGTTGGTAGACAATAACCACCCAGGGAGGTACTACCGTCCTGTGGTAGTAAGTTGGTAGACAGTAACCACCCAGGGAGGTACTACCGTCCTGTGGTAGTAGGTTGGTAGACAGTAACCGCCCAGGGAGGTACTACCGTCCTGTGGTAGTAGGTTGGTAGACAGTAACCACCCAGGGAGGTACTACCGTCCTGTGGTAGTAGGTTGGTAGACAGTAACCGCCCAGGGAGGTACTACCGTCCTGTGGTAGTAGGTTGGTAGACAGTAACCGCCCAGGGAGGTACTACCGTCCTGTGGTAGTAGGTTGGTAGACAGTAACCGCCCAGGGAGGTACTACCGTCCTGTGGTAGTAGGTTGGTAGACAGCAACCACCCAGGGTGGTACTACCGTCCTGTGGTAGTAGGTTGGTAAACAGCAACCACCCAGGGAGGTACTACCGTCCTGCCAAGTGAGTGTAAAACGAAAGCCTGTAATTGTTTTACATGATGGTAGGATTGCTGGTGTCCTTTTTTTCTGTCTCATGAACATGCAAGATTTCAGGTACGTCTTGCTACTTCTACTTACAACCCTCACAACCCTCCTCACCACTGTTACTACTACCACACTACCACTGTTCTCCCTCCTTGCTACCACAACCCTCCCCAGCACTGTTACTACTACCACCCTACCACTGTTCCCCCTCCTTGCTACCAGAACCCTCACCACCACTGTTACTACTACCACACTACCACTGTTCCCCCTCCTTGCTACCACAACCCTCACCACCACTGTTACTACTACCACACTACCACTGTTCCCCCTCCTTGCTCCCACAACCCTCCCCACCACTGTTACTACTACCACACTACCACTGTTCCCTCTCCTTTCTACCACAACCCTCACCACCACTGTTACTACTACCACACTACCACTGTTCCCTCTCCTTTCTACCACAACCCTCACCACCACTGTTACTACTACCACACTACCACTGTTCCCTCTCCTTTCTACCACAACCCTCACCACCACTGTTACTACTACCACACTACCACTGTTCCCTCTCCTTTCTACCACAACCCTCTCCACCACTGTTACTACTACTACCCTACCACTGTTCCCCTCCTTGCTATCACAACCTTCCCCACCACGGTTACTACTACCACCGTACCACTGTTTCCCCTCCTTGCTACCACAACCCTCCCCACCACTGTTACTGCGTTCTGTGTTCTCTGCCGCTCTAATCACACCTGACTATCTCCCCCTTCCACAGCGGTTTCGGCTTCACCCACCTGTTGTCACCCTCATTCTCGCTGTCACCCTTGTCCTCACTGTTATCCTCGTCCTCGCTGTCACCTTTGTCCTCGCTACCACGCTCGTCCTCGCTGACACCCTCGTCTTCGCTGTCGTCCTCGTCCCCGCTGTCACCCTCGTCCTCGCTACCACGCTCGTCCTCGCTGACACCCTCGTCCTCGCTGTCGTCCTCGTCCCTGCTGTCACCCTTGTCCTCGCTGTCACCCTCGTCCTCGCTGTCACCCTCGTCCTCGCTGCCACCCTCGTCCTCGCTGTCACCCTCGTCCTCGCTGTCACCCTCGTCCTCGCTGTCACCCTCGTCCTCGCTGTCTCCCTCGTCCCCGCTGCCATCCTTGTCCTCGCTGTCACCCTCGTCCTTGCTGTCACCCTTGTCCTCGTTGTCACCCTCGTCCTCGCTGTCACCTCGTCCTCGCTGTAACCTTCGTCCTCGCTGTCACCCTCGTCCTCGCTGCCACACCGATCTAAATATTATTGTAAAATATTGACAGACGATACCAGGATGCTGAACAAACTACGGAACGGTTGGGATGTGAACCCATAGGAAGAAAGTCCCAGACTCACAGTGTAGCTGTGACGTGGACTTAGTATGAGCCTGTAGGCCTGCTGCAGTGCTCCTCCTTATGTTCTTAGGACTCACTTAAAATGCGTTCAAGGTCAACCCGTTATAACGATTTCGTGAGTCTTCCTGAACAAACATTTGCTTGGTCAGTGTTGTGCTCTTAAACTTTATCACGTCATGAGCTCAGTCTAAAAGTGAGCTCAGTCTAAAAGTGAGCTCAGCTAAAAATTAATCACAGGTATGATCAGCGGTCTTGTGTCTTTATTCCATCATTCTTTCATCTTTCACATCATACTTGTGACCATATTTTACATATCATACATGTGTCTTTCTATATCACACTTGTTCCTTTCAGTATTATTCTTATATCATACTTCATATATCATACTGGTGCTTTTATACTTGTCCCTTTCACCATCATACTTATATCATACATTTGTATTTTTATATCATACATGTGTATTTTTCTATCATACTTCTCTCAGTATGATTCATATTATATAATACTTGTGTACTTTATTAATTATACTATTGTCTGTTTATATGATATTTGCCTTTTTTTTATTGGATCTTTTTGGCCACTTACAAATTTCAGCCTTTTTTATACAACACTTCTATCACTCATATCCAGCACCACAATAATGGTGTCCACCACCACAATAAAGTTGTCCACCACCAAAATAAAGTTGTCCACCACCACAATAAAGTTGTCCACCACCAAAATAAAGTTGTCCACCACCACAATAAAGTTGTCCACCACCAAAATAAAGTTGTCCACCACCACAATAATGGTGTCCACCACCAAAATAAAGTTGTCCACCACCACAATAAAGTTGTCCACCACCAAAATAAAGTTGTCCACCACCACAATAAAGTTGTCCACCACCAAAATAAAGTTGTCCACCACCACAATAAAGTTGTCCACCACCAAAATAAAGTTGTCCACCACCACAATAAAGTTGTCCACCACCAAAATAAAGTTGTCCACCACCACAATAAAGTTGTCCACCACCAAAATAAAGTTGTCCACCACCACAATAATGGTGTCCACCACCAAAATAAAGTTGTCCACCACCACAATAAAGTTGTCCACCACCAAAATAAAGTTGTCCATCACCACAATAAAGTTGTCCACCACCAAAATAAAGTTGTCCACCACCACAATAAAGTTGTCCACCACCAAAATAAAGTTGTCCACCACCACAATAAAGTTGTCCACCACCAAAATAAAGTTGTCCACCACCACAATAAAGTTGTCCACCACCAAAATAAAGTTGTCCACCACCACAATAAAGTTGTCCACCACCATAATAAAGTTGCCCAACTCCACAATAAAGTTGTCCACCACCATAATAAAGTTGCCCAGCTCCACAATAAAGATGTCCACCACCATAATAAAGTTGTCCACCACCACAATAAAGTTGTCCACCACCATAATAAAGTTGTCCACCACCATAATAAAGTTGTCCACCACCATAATAAAGTTGTCTAGCTCCACAATAAAGTTGTCCACCACCATAATAAAGTTGTCCACCACCATAATAAAGTTGTCCACCACCATAATAAAGTTGTCCACCACCATAATAAAGTTGTCCACCACCACAATAAAGTTGTCCACCACCATAATAAAGTTGTCCACCACCACAATAAAGTTGTCCACCACCACAATAAAGTTGTCCACCACCATAATAAAGTTGTCCACCACCATAATAAAGTTGTCCACCACCACAATAAAGTTGTCCACCACCACAATAAAGTTGTCCACCACCATAATAAAGTTGTCCACCACCACAATAAAGTTGTCCACCACCACAATAAAGTTGTCCAGCACCACAATAAAGTTGTCCACCACCATAATAAAGTTGCCCAGCTCCACAATAAAGTTGTCCAGCACCACAATAAAGTTGTCCACCACCATAATAAAGTTGCCCAGCTCCACAATAAAGTTGTCCACCACCACAATAAAGTTGTCCACCACCATAATAAAGTTGCCCAGCTCCACAATAAAGTTGTCCAGCACCACAATAAAGTTGTCCACCACCATAATAAAGTTGCCCAGCTCCACAATAAAGTTGTCCACCACCACAATAAAGTTGTCCACCACCATAATAAAGTTGCCCAGCTCCACAATAAAGTTGTCCAACACCACAATAAAGTTGTCCAGCACCACAATAAAGTTGTCCAACATTATAATAAGTTTAACCAGCATCACAGTTATGCTATACGGTATCATATTAAATTTATCCAGCGCCACAATAAAGGTATCCAGGACTATTATAAAGCTCTCCAGCACCATAAACCGTTACATGCTGGTATTAAACTGTACCATAGAAGCACTAAGGTAATATGTAATACTGAGCTTACCTATAGTTATACTAAACAATAATAAGTTATTAAACCATACTTAACAATATTAAGATAGTATAAACCATTCTATAAAGATTGTTTACTATAATGGTATAAAACCTAACTATAGTTATTTTTTTATTATTATTAACACAACGGCCGTTTCCCACCAAGGCAGGGTGACCCACCAAGGTAGGGTGACCCACAAAGGTAGGGTGACCCACCAAGGTAGGGTGACCCACCAAGGCAGGGTGACCCACCAAGGTAGGGTGACCCACCAAGGTAGGGTGACCCACCAAGGTAGGGTGACCCACCAAGGTAGGGTGACCCACCAAGGTAGGGTGACCCACCAAGGTAGGGTGACCCACCAAGGTAGGGTGACCCACCAAGGTCGGGTGACCCACCAAGGTAGGGTGACCCACCAAGGCAGGGTGACCCACCAAGGTAGGGTGACCCACCAAGGTAGGGTGACCCACCAAGGTAGGGTGACCCACCAAGGTAGGGTGACCCACCAAGGTAGGGTGACCCACCAAGGTAGGGTGACCCACCAAGGTAGGGTGACCCACCAAGGTAGGGTGACCCACCAAGGTAGGGTGACCCACCAAGGCAGGGTGACCCACCAAGGTAGGGTGACCCACCAAGGTAGGGTGACCCACCAAGGTAGGGTGACCCACCAAGGTAGGGTGACCCACCAAGGTAGGGTGACCCACCAAGGTAGGGTGACCCACCAAGGTAGGGTGAACCACCAAGGTAGGGTGACCCACCAAGGTAGGGTGACCCACCAAGGCAGGGTGACCCACCAAGGTAGGGTGACCCACCAAGGTAGGGTGACCCACCAAGGCAGGGTGACCCACCAAGGTAGGGTGACCCACCAAGGTAGGGTGACCCACCAAGGTAGGGTGACCCACCAAGGCAGGGTGACCCACCAAGGTAGGGTGACCCACCAAGGCAGGGTGACCCACCAAGGTAGGGTGACCCACCAAGGTAGGGTGACCCACCAAGGTAGGGTGACCCACCAAGGTAGGGTGACCCACCAAGGTAGGGTGACCCACCAAGGTAGGGTGACCCACCAAGGTAGGGTGACCCACCAAGGTAGGGTGACCCACCAAGGTAGGGTGACCCACCAAGGTAGGGTGACCCACCAAGGCTGGGTGACCCACCAAGGCAGGGTGACCCACCAAGGCAGGGTGACCCACCAAGGCAGGGTGACCCACCAAGGCAGGGTGACCCACCAAGGCAGGGTGACCCACCAAGGCAGGGTGACCCACCAAGGCAGGGTGACCCACCAAGGCAGGGTGACCCACCAAGGCAGGGTGACCCACCAAGGCAGGGTGACCCACCAAGGCAGGGTGACCCACCAAGGCAGGGTGACCCACCAAGGTAGGGTGACCCACCAAGGTAGGGTGACCCACCAAGGTAGGGTGACCCACCAAGGTAGGGTGACCCACCAAGGTAGGGTGACCCACCAAGGTAGGGTGACCCACCAAGGTAGGGTGACCCACCAAGGTAGGGTGACCCACCAAGGTAGGGTGACCCACCAAGGCTGGGTGACCCACCAAGGCAGGGTGACCCACCAAGGCAGGGTGACCCACCAAGGCAGGGTGACCCACCAAGGCAGGGTGACCCACCAAGGCTGGGTGACCCACAAAGGCTGGGTGACCCACCAAGGCAGGGTGACCCACCAAGGCAGGGTGACCCACCAAGGCAGGGTGACCCACCAAGGCAGGGTGACCCACCAAGGCAGGGTGACCCACCAAGGCAGGGTGACCCACCAAGGCAGGGTGACCCACCAAGGCAGGGTGACCCACCAAGGCAGGGTGACCCACCAAGGCAGGGTGACCCACCAAGGCAGGGTGACCCACCAAGGCAGGGTGACCCACCAAGGCAGGGTGACCCACCAAGGCAGGGTGACCCACCAAGGCAGGGTGACCCACCAAGGCAGGGTGACCCACCAAGGCAGGGTGGTCCGAAAAAGAAAAACTTTCACTATCATTCACTCCATCACTGTCTTGCCAGAGGGGTGTTTTACACTACAGTTATAAAACTGCAACATTAACACCCCTCCTTCAGAGTGTAGACACTGTACTTCCCATCTCCAGGACTCAAGTCCGGCCTGACTGTTTCCCTGAATCCTTTCAGTTGTAGGGAGAATGTCGGCACTCAGTTTCAGGGAAAGTTTCAGGACACAGTTCCAGGGAGAATGTCAGCACACAGTTCCAAGGATAGTGTCAGCACTCAGTTCAAGGGAGTATCAGCACTCAGTTGCAGGGAGAGTGTCAGCACTCAGTATCAGGGAGAGTGTCAGCACTCAGTGGTAGGGAGAGTGTCAGCAGTCAGTTCCAGGGAGAGGGTCGCTTCTGTATTCTAAGTAGTGAATACTTGTCCAGCTTTGTAAACTCAACTCTATTCTGGGATTATATGAACTTTGTTTCTAATTGTGTGTGACTACACAGTGATTTATGTGGTGTGTGTTTGACTGTATGGTATTTACACACACATGAACTGTGTGGACTATGTGGTGTGTGTTTGACTGTATGGTATCTACACACACATGAACTGTGTAGACTATAGGTAGTGTGATAGTGAGCGTCCGTCTTGAGGATTTTGTGTGATGTACATTGTATATGATTATTCCAGCATTGGACTTAATTTGATTATCGTACATTTATTATATAGGTTGATAGACTTATGGTCATTAATTATGATGATCATTTATCTACAATTTGATAGTTTCTGTTTCAGAATAAAAATATTTTCCAACATGTCTTCAGTAAGGTACATATTACAATTTATGATTTACTAGATCTATAAATTGCTTTAATACAGCTGTTGTGCTCATAGTTACTTCAAGTCTGCTGGAAAATCAATTAGGTATATACCTAGTTGGACGAATCTCATTGTGGCTAGCTGGTCCAGTGGCTAACGCGATGGTCTGGAGTTTTGAGACTCTCTGACCGCGGGTTCAAATCCCGACGTGGTATGGTTTGTTTGCAATCGTGTCATTACGATTTCGTGAGTCATACTGAACCCATTTAAAGCTGCTGTAGCTACTGAACCCATTTAAAACTGTCGTAAGTACTGAAGTATTGTTGCTGCAGTAAAATAATACCTGAGTTTTAGTGGCATCTCTAGATTCACATCACACTGTGTAAGTCTTGCTGTTGTCCCAGCCTTTGTTCCTGGTACAGTTAACAAATGCTGGACAAAGTTTTGTCCCAGTCTTTGTTTCTGGTACAGTTAACAACTGCTGGACAAAGTGTTCGATAGAACTGTAAAATATTGTTTAAAATAAAATATTAGTGTTTGTGTATTGCCTGTTGATTATACCAAGCAATGAATATGTCAGAGTTGTGACTGACACAGTGATGAAAAAGATAAAATATAATTAATGACGAACTGGCAAACATTGAATAAATAACAAAAACGAATTGTTCCCAAAGACATTATATTTATTGCCAGAGTTGCAAATGTACAGCAGAACAATATATAAGTGAATAAAAACAGCAGTATCAGAAATATTAACCAGGTTCCATGATGGGCTGATGAATACTTTTTGTCAATAAATCGACACTACCATAATAATCGACCTTATCAACAAGGAGATTTTTATTTCTGTGTGTGGGTGTTGTAACATGTAAGGATAGTTACTTAAACAAATAGTCACACACGATCAGTAGTTTAAGTAAAATGGAAGAGTCTTGTTTGTTTTATCCAATACAAGTTTCTCTCAACAGTCACTTATTTACATCATCACAACTCTTAATAACACTATATTGAAAATACTTTATAACAACATTCTTCACTTTGTTGACTCAGAATTAATGTTCAAAAATTTCTTTATTTCAGTTTTGTTCCCTGTGCAATATAATTTTATTTTAAGAAAAGTAAGAGAAAATGTAGATATGCGAGTGAACATGAGTGAATGACATGTGTGAACATGAGTGTGGGAGTGACGTGTATGAACATGAGTGTGTGAGTGACAGAGTTGGGGCAGTAACATACTTTAAGTGTGCCAGGGAATTTCTGTTTACGTAGAAGTTAGAGAGGGATGAGAGGAGTATATGTGTTGTGATTATTGTGTGAGAGTGTGTGTGTGTGTGTGTGTGTGTGTGTGTGTGTGTGTGTGTGTGTGTGTGTGTGTGTGTGTGTGTGTGTGTGTGTGTGTGTGTGTGTGTGTGTGTGTGTGTGTGTGTGTGTGTGTGTGTGTGTGTGTGTGTACATAATTGTCAGTGTGAGTATATATAAATAATGAAATATAATAAAATGAAAGGCATCTGTCTTGGTGGGTGTAATTACAGGACGCAGTTTTCTGTGTGTCACCTCCTGTAATTCCACCCACCTGGACAGTCTGGGCAGTAGACCAGCTAGACAAGACCAAGTTACCATCCAACAAGGTCACTGGGAAGGGGCCAACAACCGCTGACCTCGTGGAAGTGGGGAACCGCTGACCTGGGAAAAACAGAGAGTTCGTCTGAGAGGACACAGGTTGGCTTCTGGAGACAAGGAACTAGGGAAAGCACTAAAAAAACAATAAACTTGAAGAGGAGAATGTGATATCAGGGAGCCCACAGATGGAGACCTGGAAACATGATCCAGAAGAAGGTAACCAGATAGATGGCAAGAGATAGAGTGGGAAGGAGAGACTACCTGAGGGAACTACTACTACTACTACTACTACTACTACTACTACTACTACTACTACTACTACTACTAATAATAATAATAATAATAATAATAATAATAATAAAAATAGTATTATTTTTCATAAAGGCATAACAGAGCAATCTGGACGTCAAGAAGCAAGTTTTTTTTTTTAGTCTCAGGCTGGTTGAGGCAAACTCATGACACAGCTTCACAAGTAGATATAAAAGGGTCCAAGAAATAGAAGGCAAGGCCCACAATTAGGTGAGTACACACACACACACACACATATGCTCGGTGAGTATAACATCGAGCATATCTCCTGAGGCGCACATCAATCAGATAACTGCTGCAGCATACGGGCGCCTGGCAAACCTACGGATAGCGTTCCGATACCTCAGTAAGGATTCGTTTAAGACTCTGTATACCATCTACGTCAGGCCCATACTGGAGTATGCAGCACCAGTTTGGAATCCACACCTAGTCAAGCACGTCAAGAAATTAGAGAAAGTGCAAAGGTTTGCAACAAGACTAGTCCCAGAGCTACGGGGATTGTCCTACGAAGAAAGGTTGAGAGAAATCGGCCTGACGACGCTGGAGGACAGGAGGGTCAGGGGAGACATGATAACGACATAAAATACTGCACGGAATAGACAAGCTGGACAAAGACAGGGTGTTAAAGAGATGGGACACAGACACAAGAGGTCACAATTGGAAGTTGAAGACTCAGATGAATCAAAGGGATGTTAGGAAGTATTTCTTCAGTCATAGAGTAGTCAGGCCATGGAATAGCCTAGAAAGTGATGTAGTGGAGGCAGGAACCATACATAGTTTTAAGGCGAGGTATGATAGAGCTCATGGGGCAGGGAGAGAGAGGACCTAGTAGCAATCAGCGAAGAGGCGGGGCCAGGAGCTGTGATTCGACCCCTGCAACCACAAATAGGTGAGTACAAATAGGTGAATACACACACACACACAGACACACACACACACACACACACACACACAGACACACACACACACACACACACAGACACACACACACACACACACACACACACACACACACACACACACACACACACACACACATAACATACACACACACATACACCTAACACACACACACATACACCTTACATACACACACACACACCTAACACACACACATACACCTAACATACACACACACACACACACACACACATACACCTAACATACACACAGACACACACACAGACACACAGACACACACACACACACACACACACACACACACACACACACACACACACACACACACACACACACACACACACACACACATATATATATATGCAAAACAACCACTCTGAAAGAATAGAGAAATTCCAAGCGCTTTCGTGACTACTCACATTATCAAGGAACTGTGAGTAGTCACGAAAGCGCTTGGAATTTCTCTATTCTTTCAGAGTGGTTGTTTTGCATATTTTGAAATCACCTGTTTACTGTGATCTTATTGCACATATATATATATATATACATATATATATATATATATATATATATATATATATATATATATATATATATATATATATATATATATATATATATATATATATATATATATATATATATATATATATATATATATATATATATAACCATAATAGTAAAATAATATAATATATACACCTGACACACATACACACACATATATAAACCTGACACACTGACAGGATGTGGGAGATGATGGAAGGAACTTCGCATCACAATAAAGACGTAAAACGCAGATGGTAAATTATATTTTGAGATGTGTCTAGCTACTGTGACTAAAGTGATTCCTGACCTTTAGGCAAGTAACCTTTAAAACTACAATAGGTAATAAACCTGAACTGTGAGTGGCATGACATGATAAATTAGACACCTGTGGAACTCTTGGGTATCTTTAATTATTGGGTATCTAATTTATCAACGTTTCGGTTCTCTGAACCATTCATTGACAAGACTTATGTCAACTTTCGGTCATCTGTCCGAGAACTTCCTCTGGCTTACCAGCTCATCCCTTTAAAAAATTATAATTAGTTTATTGTATCTGTGTATTATTTGTACTACTACTACTACTACTATCATTACTACTACTACTATTACTATTACTACTACTATCATTACTACTACTATTATCATTATTACTACTACTACTATTATCATTAATACTGCTACTTTATCATTACTACTACTACTACTATCATTACGACTGCTACTATTATCATTACTGTTATATCTTTGAAATTGGTCATCCTGTGTTATTTAAATATTGTAAGAGTATATGTTCATCACTTAATATTACAGCGCGAAAGTCCCCGTTTATAGCTAAAATAGAGACTTTCGGCGTTATATTATTATCTGTTAATATATGAAAAATACCATGGTATTATCGCTATTATCGTTATTATCACTATTATTGTTATTATCACTATTTTGTAATTATCACTATTATTTTACTATTATGGTTAGGAAGGATTTCTTGTGTATATAGAGTTTAAGTCTCGGAACCATCCGGTGAATTGTTCAATTGTTTATGTCCGGCTGGCTGACGTGGGTCAGGTGATCCAACCTGACGACACGTCAACAGACTGGCAAGTAGTCAGTCTGCTCCCAGCTCTAGCCCTGACAACTGATCGTATATTGGCTCTTACGGTGTACAGTTGAATGGTTTTGAGAATTGGACTCTGGAGCTGACTCACTTTGTTCCTCATTACTTTGAAAGACTCTTTTGATATTTATATTCTTGGTCAGTTCAGTAATCCATAGATACTTTACGGCCAGATTCAAAGGTCTTGTTAAATCTTGTACCTTTCGTATTTTGAGTCTACAGTCTTGTTAAGAAAGAGACGTAAATATTAATGAGGACTTAGATACAGGAAGAATAATTAAACTTCCTTATTAATATGACATTTCCATGATTGTGAACTAAATGTATATGGTAAATTTATTGCACAAAGTATTAAGTTAAATTAACTACAAAGTGAAGATAAAGTATTGTATTTAAATACTTTAATAAATTTGAATATTATTCTATGGAGTTTCCCAGTTGAAATTATTTCCCCTAGACTCTAAAAGACCTTTAAAGAACTCGGATCCAAAAATCTTGTTGCATAAGAAATAAATGGTAACAGGCCACATTCTGAAGTGCCTTAAAAAAAATTCTTATTCGCAACAATTACTACTACTACTGTTATCATTACTACTACTACTGTAATCATTACTACTGCTGCTATTGTCACTACTACTACTAATATCATTACTACTACTACTATTATCATTACTACTACTACTATTATCATTACTACTACTACAATTATGATTACTACTACTACTATTAACATTACTACTACTACTAATGTTATCAGTCAGTCTGGTAATATCCACCAGGAATCACATTGTTTCCCAACAATTTCTATATAAAAATTCTCTCCAAATCTTACACTCACATTCATCATGTTTAGTTAATTGTTTTGTAGAGGAAACTGTCATAACTGGTAACACCTTACTGACAGTCACTGAGGTGTTACATAACTGGTAACACCTTACTGACAGTTACTGTGGTGTTACATAACTGGTAACACCTTACTGACAGTCACTGAGGTGTTACATAACTGGTAACACCTTACTGACAGTTACTCAGGTGTTACATAACTGGTAACACCTTAGTGACAGTTACTGTGGTGTTACATAACTGGTAACACCTTACTGACAGTCACTGAGGTGTTACATAACTGGTAACACCTTACTGATAGTCACTGAGGTGTTACATAACTGGTAACACCTTACTGACAGTCACTGAGGTGTTACATAACTGGTAACACCTTACTGACAGTCACTGAGGTGTTACATAACTGGTAACACCTTACTGACAGTCACTGAGGTGTTACATAACTGGTAACACCTTACTGACAGTCACTGAGGTGTTACACAACTGGTGACACCTTACTGACAGTCACTGAGGTGTTACATAACTGGTAACACCTTACTGACAGTCACTCAGGTGTTACATAACTGGTAACACCTTACTGACAGTCACTGAGGTGTTACATAACTGGTAACACCTTACTGACAGTCACTGAGGTGTTACATAACTGGTAACACCTTACTGACAGTCACTGAGGTGTTACATAACTGGTAACACCTTACTGACAGTCACTGAGGTGTTACATAACTGGTGACACCTTACCGACAGTCACTGAGGTGTTACCTAACTGGTGACACCTTACTGAGAGTCATTGAGGTGTTACGTAACTGGTGACACCTTACTGACAATCACTCAGGTGTTACATAACTGGTAACACCTTACTGACAGTCACTGAGGTGTTACACAACTGGTGACACCTTACTGACAGTCACTGAGGTGTTACACAACTGGTGACACCTTACTGACAGTCACTGAGGTGTTACATAACTGGTAACACCTTACTAACAATCACTCAGGTGTTACATTTACAATAATAGTTATCTGAGAATCATTACACTTTTGTTTACTGGCTAAACTTAATCGTCTTTATCTTATTATTTCGTACAGTTTCTATGATAATTAACTACATGTAATTACTTATTCGATAGTAATGTTTTGTGTTGCTGCCTATTATTGTAATAATTTTTGTTAAACATTATAGTAGTTATATATGAATGGTAAATAATACCGACACAATGATGAATTAGACACATGTGAAAAATCTGGCTATCTTTAATTTGCTGGTCTTCACTTTACATAATATATTGTACTGATAAAGTCACTGCTTGACAATACCATTCATGGTATAATACATGCTAACATTTAAACATCTCAATACATTACATCACAGTATTAATTTTACATTTTAACTGACATTTATACATCACAGAACATTAGACAGAGTCGTACTGTCCAGTGTGCACCAGCGACCATCATAAATATTTTTGTCAAAGGATCGAATATCCCCAGCTGATAGTTTTTATTTTAATCACATAACGTTTATACTGTGTGTGTGGGGTCTTAATGTTTTATTATAGTCTAAAGGAGGTGAAGGAAGTGAAAATATAAGAGAGAGAAACTTTATCTCCCATAAGATAATTCATAATAATGTCTTCTTTACCATACCCGCAAGTGTCTAAAACTAGTAACTTTTCACACCTTCCACAATGAATGTCTTGAAAATCCCAGAAACCAACCTAACCAGCTACAACACTAAGCTTCTTCAGAGTATTGAACTACATCTTCTGGGTCTGTTCAGAGTGTTGAATAGCGTGCGTAAACCTTTCGGCACTCTTAACCTACAGTAGCTTCGCATTTTAATGGTGCTGTGTTCAAATTCCAGGCGTCACGAGGCTCGTTAGCTTCGACCTAAAGGGTATAGCTTAGCTTGGGTTAGGTTAGGTTAGGTTAGGTTAGGTTATGTAAGGTAAGGTAAGGTTCCCCAGGAAACAGGACAAGTGTTTCTTGACGGGGGTCTTAGTCAGATGATGACCCGCCTTTGGAGCTTTTGGTCATCTGACGAGGCCTTCCGCTGGCTTACCGGTCCATTCCTTTAAAAATTATGGTTATAGTTAAAACCATTTTATAAAAAGGGGATACCTACAGTAGCTATAAGTACCAAAAACAGCTATCGATACCTATAGTGTAAGAACCAACAACAGTTAGCGTTATCTACAGTAGCTACAATTACCAATAACAGCTATCGTTACCAACAGCAGCTGTCGGTACCTACAGTAGCTATTGATTTTTATTTTCTTTCCCCAAGGTTTCCATGCCATACCTAGACATCACCTCTAAATGACTTCAGATTTTCTTTACCTAAGTCTCATAGCTATAAGAAGGTTCAGATTATACTACATACTAGTTTTATGCTATGTAGGCGCCAAATTTCCAGTTTACTATTGCATGAAGAGATT
This sequence comes from Cherax quadricarinatus, assembly GCF_038502225.1. Classification (NCBI taxonomy): domain Eukaryota; kingdom Metazoa; phylum Arthropoda; class Malacostraca; order Decapoda; family Parastacidae; genus Cherax; species Cherax quadricarinatus. The sequence continues at coordinate 48,531 of NW_027197503.1, forward strand.
ATGGTCTTCCGAGCGATAAATGAATATCTCTGATGGGCTTCAAACTTTTTGCATTGAAATAATTTGCTCAAGGAAAGATTTACATTGTTATTAGGTTGAACTGGGTTTTCTTTACCGTTTTTTTTTCTGATAATTAGAGCCTGATTTTCCTGACTAAATTTAAACTTTCCACTCTGATGTATCTCACTATTTAATTGGATTTAAACTGAGTAGGTGCCAGTTTGTCAACTTTATTAAATAAATTGGAATAGGGATCTCTGCACGGAAAGTTAAGAATGTTGCTTCTGACCGGCTTCAAACTTCCAATGTTACTGTGTTTTACTTGGATTATTATTATTATTATTATAATCAAGGGGAAGCGCCAAACCCGTAGGATTATACAGCGCCGGGGGGATGTGGAAGGCATTCAGGCTCAATTCGGGGAACTGGAGCACAGATCCAATTCCCTAAATCAAGAGCCCCTCACCAACTTCAAGGAACCTTCCGTGAGGGGAGTTTTACTTGGAGAGAAGTTCAAACTGTGCGAGTAACCATTCGAAAATCATATATATTTTTTTTTTTTGCCATTAAGCTCTTTACTATCCGTAGCTGCGCTAGCAAGATTTTAAAATATTGAAATAGCCTATTTTTTATGAGAATGAGAAACCTTAAAACCTGTATATAGATAAGAATTATTATTTTAAGTAATGTAAACTTACATTTTCCTGATGCACACTGATTTCTGTAAAAATAGCTAAGTAGACTTCTTGGATGAGTCGAGCTAATGCTCCAGGGCCTCTGGAAGCTGTTTACCTCCAACTCTTGGACCTATTGTGAGAGTTAAACAATAAATTCTAATTTTCTTATTGATGAAGTTGAGGTAAAGCTGTTCTTCCTCTTGAGAGTATTCAGGTACAGTCACTGTGCCTGTTATTGCACTGAGGTCCAGGGAGCTCGAGTGAGGGAATATGGAAGTACCGCTCATGGATCACTCAAGCACAGGCAGCTGAAAAAAAACCATACCACGGGCGGGATTTGAACCCGCGGTCAGAGAGTCTCAAAACTCCAGACCGTCGCGTTAGCCACTGGACCAGCTAGCTTCCATAAGATTCGTCCAACTAGGTGTATTTCTACACCATAGGAAGGTTAGCATAGGCACCACTGTGTCCACAAATGCAAGTTTTTACAGACGAATCTGCCGCTAGCATGGCCGTCTGTAAAAACATGCATTTGTGGTCACAGTGGTGCCTATGCTAACCTTCCTATGGTGTAGAAATACACCTAGTTGGACGAATCTTATTGAAGCTAGCTGGTCCAGTGGCTAACGCGACGGTCTGGAGTTTTGAGACTCTCTGACCGCGGGTTCAAATCCCGCCCGTGGTATGGTTTGTTTACAATCGTGTCATTACGACTTCGTGAGAGAGGCAGCTGAAGTTATGGGATACGAGAGACCTCTTCTTCGGAAGCCTAGCTATGGAAACTATTATAATTATTATTATTATTATTATTATTATTATTATTATTATTATTATTATTATTATTATTCACGCAAGTGTGAAACGGTAACCTGTAATTACTTTGCAATCGAATTATTGCTGGGGCCATTTCTTTGTCTCATTAACACGTAGGATGAAAGGTACATCTTGGTACTACTGCTGTATTTACACCTAGTCTACACTACACGTACGATAGTGTATGTACGTATACTATATGTATACATTCTCATGTAGGTTTCATTCATAATCTCTAAATAGTTGTTGTCCTTACAGTGTTATTTTTCTCCTCCTTGTATAAGTGGAGCAGAATTCCTCCTCTGTAAACGTGTCGTAAAAGGCAACAAAGGTGCCAGGAGCGAGGGACTAATACCCTTGTCTCCTGTATAAATTACTAAGCCATAAGAGATGGAAATTGATGTGCTGTTGGAGTGTGAGCAGGTAACATTTATAATGGAATGCAGGGGAACTGGTTAGCTAGATTGGAGTTCAAGAGGTGAGGAGTACAGTACCTGCACTCTGAATATATATGTGTGTGTGTATATATATATATATATATATATATATATATATATATATATATATATATATATTACGAAAGTTCCTGTTCATGATTTATTAAGTTTCTTATCTGAAGAACTCGTTAATTATGATTTACCATTACCAGTTCCTACCATCATTAAACTTAATAAACTTTGCATTGTTGATGCAAAATTTGTATTTAATGATAAATTTTACTCTCAGAAATTTGGTATGGCAATGGGGAATTCTCTTTCACCTGTTCTTAGTAATCTATACATGAAATTTTTTGAAACAAGGTTGCTTAACACAGTCCTCCCTAATAGAGCAAAATGGTTCAGATATGTCGATGATATTTTATGTCTTATGCCCAAGAATGTAGATATACACCATTTCCTTGGCAAATTAAATAGCTTAGCCCATTCTATAAACTTTACTGTTGAGTTTGAGGAAAATAACTCATTGCCTTTTCTAGATTTTTAATTATTAAGAGTAATAATGAATTCAAATTTAAAATTTACAGAAAACCTACAAATAACTGTTCCTATGTACACTATTATTCTTCCCATACAGATAAAGTTAAACTGTCTGTTTTCTCATCAATGTTTTTGAGAGCTTTACGTATTTGTAGTCCAGAGTTCATAGATGAAGAAATATCCAAAATTTATGAAATAGCCAATGATCTGAAATACCCGAGGAATGTAATTGACAAATCTTTTAAAATTGCTAGAAATACTTTTTACAACCCAAAAAGGGACAACCAACCTTATTCAACTAAAAATATGTTGGTTCTCCCTTACCATAAAAACTTGGTTGATATACCTTCTCTTCTTAAGACTTTTAATATTAAAGTTGTATTTAAAAATATTGATACAGTAAAAAAACTTTTGATAAAGAATTCCCCCCAAAATGCTGACGGATGTGTCTATAAGATTCCTTGTAAAATTTGCGATAAAGTTTATTACGGTAAACTGGTAAAAGTCTCGAACTTAGATTAAAACAACATAAATATAGCATTAGAACTGGACAAGATTCCAATGCTCTATTTATTCATGTGAGAGATTTTAACCATCCAATTGATTTTCAAAAAGTTGAGAAAGTTGTATCAAGCAAGTCCATGGTCGACAGAAATATAATTGAATCTCGTTTCATAAAAAGCAGTTTTGACAATAATATGAATATTTCCTTAGATTTATATAAATTAGATTCATTTATAATTAATAAAATTTGGTTAGAGTTTAATAATACATTGAACAAATAAAAAACCTTATTTCTATTATTTTAGAGTGGTGACGTGTACTTAGCTCTGTGAAGACCTGTTTGTGTGCTCTCTGTGAATCTGTACCAGGATGCCCTCTCTTGAGCAGCTTTACCAGCAGCTGAGAGAAGAACTCAGAGTTGCTAAACTGGAGATACGGCGATTAACGGAGGAGAACAAGAGGATTCGTAGTAATCCTTCTGTTGTGAGTCCCCAGGTTAAGAAGGGAGCTTGGTCAGTGGTCGGGCAACATGGAACCAAGCTGAAGATTAAGAAAACGGTTGGAGAGGCAGAAACAACGAGAAACCAGAAGACTGGGGTGGAAACTTCCAACTCATTCTCGGTGCTACCTGACGAATGTGAGTGTTCTACTGGGAATGCCACAACGAGCACCAAGGAAGCATTGGCAGACGTGAGTGAGACATCCCTAGAAACCCCAACGAAGACCATCGAGAACGTCATGACGAATTCTACAAGTGGTGTAATGCTACCTGGCGAATGTGAGTCAACTACTCGGAGCATCACTACGGACGACGCCAAGGAAGGTAAAAACATTGTTGTTGTTGGGGATAGCCAGATTAGGTACATGGATAAGGCATTCTGTTTGAAGGATAGGAGTAGGAGGCAGAGAGTATGTTTTCCTGGGGCTGGGATGAAGGATATTGTTAGCCGTCTGGATGACATCATGAGAGGTAATGGGAGCAATCCTATTATCTGTCTCAGTGCTGGAGGCAACGATGTTGGCAGACGTAGGAGTGAGGACCTGATTAGCAGGTATAGGTCAGCAATAGAGATAATTAGGAAGAAGGGTGGCAAACCTGTCATATGTGGCATTTTGCCAAGGAGAGGAGTTGGAAATGAATGGTTGTCCAGAGCAATTGGTGTCAATTGCTGGCTGGACAAATACTGTAAGGAAAATGCGGTAACATTCATTGACAACTGGGACCTCTTCTATGGCAGAAATGACATGTATGCCAGGGATGGGGTTCACTTGTCTAGGTGTGGGGTGGGAGCACTGGCCAACGCAGTGGAGGGAGCTGTTAGGTCTTTAAACTAGGAATAGTTAGTGGTATGGGTTTTGGCGGGAAAACTGTGAAGTCGCAGGGTAGTAACATGAGTACTAGGAGAACTAGTAATAGGCAAAATGAGGAGGATATTGGAAAGCCAGTGGCACTAATTGACAATGACAGTAATAGGTTTAGTGGAATAACAGAAAGGAGCAGGAAGGGTAAAGAGATAGGAGGGTCATTAAATATTTATTACACAAATAGTCGCAGTGCTAGGAATAAGATGGACGAGTTGAGACTAGTTGCTAGTGCAGGTAACATAGATGTATTTGCCATTACTGAGACGTGGTTTAATTCAAAAAGTCGGGACATGCCTGCAGAATGTCACATTCAGGGTTTTAAATTGTTCCAAGTAGATAGAAGTATCGGGAAGGGGGGTGGGGTGGCATTGTATGTCCGAGATCGCTTGAACTGTTGCATAAAAACAGGTATTAAGTCTGAAGTAACACATACAGAGTCTGTTTGGATAGAATTTTCAGAGGGGCATGAAAAATTAATTTTAGGTGTGATATACCGTCCCCCAAATTTAGATAGGGACCAGGGGAGACTACTATGGGAGGAAATTGTTAGGGCCACAAGGCACGATAATGTAGTAATTCTAGGAGACTTTAACTTTAGTCATATTGATTGGAATTTCTTAACTGGGAATTTAGAATCATACGATTTCTTAGAAGTAGTTCAGGATTGTTTTTTGAAGCAGTTTGTGACAGATCCTACAAGGGGTAATAACCTGCTTGACTTAGTTCTGGCAAACAATGAATCCCTTGTTAATAATTTAGAAGTTTCAGAGGAACTGGGTGCCAGCGACCACAAATCAATTACATGTAGAATTGAATGGAAGTATGATAGTAGGGATAACTCAGTAACAGTCCCAGATTTTCGCTTAGCAGATTACGATGGGCTTAGAGAACACTTATCATCTGTTGACTGGGGTAACGAAGAGAGCTATCAATATGACAATTTTCTGAACACAATACATGCTGCTCAAAGAACGTTTATCCCTTATAAGGAAATTAGATCAAATAGAAATGACCCAAAATGGATGAATAATAGGCTGAAATATCTACTAGGGCATAAGAAAGGAATTTATAGGCGTATCAAAAGAGGCGAGGGTCATCTTATGAATCAGTATATAAGTAAAGCTAAAAGGGACTATGAAATTAAAGTTGCTAGGGATTCTAAAACTAACCCAAAAAGTTTTTTCCAGGTCTATAGAACAAAAGTCAGAGATAAGATAGGTCCCCTTAAAAATAACTATGGGCATCTTACTGACAAAGAGAATGAAATGTGCTCGATTTTAAATAATTATTTTCTCTCGGTTTTTACACAGGAAGACACTAATAATATTCCGGTAATTAATTTTTATAGTGGATCAGAAGAAGATAAATTATGTAACATCACAGTCACTAGTGAAATGGTTGTGAAGCAGATAGACAGACTGAAGCAAAATAAGTCACCGGGTCCTGATGAGGTTTTTTCAAGGGTTCTAAAGGAATGCAAAATGGAAGTCTGTGAACCATTAACTAATATTTTTAATTTATCTCTTCAAACAGGTGCAGTGTCTGATATGTGGAAGATGGCTAATGTAATTCCTATTTTAAAACAGGGGACAAGTCGTTACCGTCAAATTACCGCCCAATAAGCCTGACCTCAATTGTAGGCAAATTACTAGAGTCAATTATAGCTGAGATTATAAGAAGCCATCTCGATAAGCATAGCTTGATTAATGATACTCAGCATGGATTCACAAGAGGCCGGTCTTGTCTAACTAATTTATTAACTTTCTTCAGTAAAGCTTTTGAGGCTGTTGACCACGATAAAGAATTTGATATTATTTACTTAGATTTTAGTAAGGCTTTTGATAGAGTTCCGCACCAAAGACTGTTGAAGAAAGTAGCAGCTCATGGCATTGGGGGAAGGGTGCTCTCGTGGATCGAATCATGGCTCACAGACAGGAAGCAAAGAGTGTCCATAAATGGGGTTAAATCCGAGTGGGGATCAGTAACAAGTGGCGTTCCACAGGGATCAGTCTTGGGCCCGTTGTTGTTTATAATATATATCAATGATCTTGATGAAGGAATTACTAGTGATATGAGCAAATTCGCCGATGACACGAAGATAGGTAGGATAATTGATTCAAACGTAAATGTTAGGGAACTTCAGGAGGATTTAGACAAACTCTACTCTTGGTCAGAAAAGTGGCAGATGCAGTTCAATGTAGATAAATGCAAGGTTCTGAAGCTCGGGAGTGTCCATAACCCTAGCACTTATAAGTTAAATAATGTAGAACTTAACCATACAGATTGCGAAAAGGACTTGGGGGTTATGGTAAGCAGCAACCTTAAACCAAGACAGCAATGCCTAAGCGTACGTAATAAGGCAAATAGATTACTGGGATTTATATCAAGAAGTGTAAGCAATAGAAGTCCAGAGGTCATACTGCAGCTTTATACATCATTAGTAAGGCCTCACCTAGATTATGCAGTTCAATTCTGGTCTCCAAATTACAGAATGGACATAAATTCGTTAGAAAACATTCAGCGTAGGATGACTAAATTAATACATAGAATTAGAAATCTTCCTTATGAAGAAAGATTGAAGACTCTTACGTTACATTCACTTGTTAGACGAAGAATGAGGGGAGACCTGATCGAAGTGTATAAGTGGAAGATAGGTATTAATAAAGGGGATATTAACAAGGTCTTGAGAATATCTCTCCAAGAGAGAACCCGCAGTAATGGATTTAAATTAGATAAGTTTAGATTTAGAAAGGACATAGGAAAGTATTGGTTTGGAAATAGGGTAGTAGATGAGTGGAACAGTCTACCTAGTTGGGTTATTGAGGCTAGGACTTTGGGTAGTTTCAAATTTGGGTTGGATAAATACATGAGTGGGATGGGTTGGATTTGAGTGGGACTTGCACATCAGAGCTTATTTCTTGGGTAGCATTGAAAATTGGGTAGGTCAAATGTTTGTTAGTGGGATGAATTGTAAAGGACCTGCCTAGTATGGGCCAACAGGCCTGCTGCAGTGTTCCTCCTTTCTTATGTTCTTATGTTCTTGGGTAGAATGATTTGTTGGTGGGTTGTCGTGAGGACCTTTCTAGTTGGACCAGCGGACCTTCTGCAGTGTTCCTCTTTTCTTATGAGTCCGGTATTGTCCCACGTCAGGTGTTTCTTTGTTGTGGGAGTTGACTGTGAGGTGTGGTCTAAGCCCTTTTATTGCCTTCCTTTGATGTATTACTTTCATAGTTCCTTGACAATGTGAGTAGTCACGAAAGCGCTTGGAATTTCACTACTCTTTCACAGTGGTTATTTTGCATATATATATATATATATGTATATATATATATATATATATATATATATATATATATATATATATATATATATATATATATATATATATATATATATATATATATATATATATATATATATATATATATATATATATAATGGGGTCCACCTCTGGTGTAAATTGTGGGACCCATAGCCTCGGAGAAGTGGATAAAAAGGCTTCAAGGAAAAATATTTGGATTTCTTCCTGAAGCCGTTTGAATAATCCATATATATATATATATATATACATATATATATATATATTCCAATATAGGTTCCTAGTATTTACTCTCACTGACGTGTATAAACTCTGGTCATAGCTGTAGCCGAGAGCAGTAATGAGGTGGTGAGACCCGCTAGCGAAACTCTTCCACTTCCCTCCTGAACTCCCCTAAATCAAGGGAATTCACATTTAGTGTGGCGCCGCTCCGGAGTTCGTCATCGAATATTTCGCTTCTGGAAATCAGGACTTCTATTTCCCGGAGATGTTAGAAACTGCTTTTATACACGCAAATGCTTTCGAATTCCGTTAAGGGCTTCTTAATTGTCGCATTTGCTGTCTCGTTATATTGTTAATGTCATATTCAAGAAGCGCTAAATACGTAAGGCTCACAAAGCGCCTAGTAAATGGAAGGTAAGCAGGAATGATCCTATGAATTGGAAGATTGATCTAATTCCTTTAAACAAGAAACCATCAACGGCATTACTGCGCACCTCCATTAACAACGTATCGCCTACACAGTGGTCTTGTTCAAGTCAAAAACAGATCTGTTTGTGACTTGAACAAGACCAAGATTTTGGCTTAAATAGCAACGCTCTCTTCTTGCCGAATAAGGAAAGTGAAAACTTGTGTATGCAATATTTTCGCAAAAATCATTCTGAACCTAACGAAAAAAATGTTTCAGTGTGTTTGTTTATTATTAAATTATTGTAAACTTATCTAAAATATATTTAGTTGAATTAGGCTAAATTAAAATGCGCTTGTTATAAGAAGGTTAGGTAAGTTTTCTATGATTCTTTTGGTACAAAATTATGAATTTTTACATTAACATAAATGAGACAAGTATCTCAACACATATAAGATTTTAAATGAATTCTTGCTAACTGCCTAGTTTTACCTATTCGGCACGATTAATTTTAAATGAATTCTTGCTAACTGCCTATATTTACCTATTCGGCACGATATATATATATATATATATATATATATATATATATATATATATATATATATATATATATATATAGATATATATATATATATATATATATATATATATATATATATAGAATATGAACACAAGTCACGGGATTGTAAAAAGTCAGCTTTAGATCTTTCGGCTAATCCCCTTCAGTAGCTGAAGCCTTGAGAGGTATAACAGGAGTTAGCCAGGAAGGTTTAGGTAAAAGGTCAGGAATTCCTGCCTGCACATGTAATTAAAACCAAGCAGCGAGCAAAAAAAAGTGAAGGAGGTGCCCAAGGGAGTGCTGTCAGAAATTATTTGAGGAAATAAATGTTTAGTATATAGAACGTTACTTTAAGCATGGATAATAAATACATGGCGCAACTGTCCCCCTCGTCCCACGTCCAAAGAACTTATTGTATATTTTACGTTAGGTAGAAATGAGCTATAACCATTAGGATGAGTGACATTGGTAAGTCGCAAGAGATAAATATCGGTAGGAAAGAGGAAGATTATTTCCCAGTAAAAGTAGGCCTTAGACAAGAATGTGTGATGTCACCATGGTTGTTCAATATATTTATAGATGGGGTTGTAAGAGAAGTGAATGCGAGGGTCTTGACAAGACGTGTAGAGTTAAAAGATAAAGAATCAAGCACAAAGTAGGAGTTGTCACAGTTGCTCTTTGCTGATGACACTGCTTTTTGGAGATTCTGAGGAGAAGTTGCAGAGGTTGGTGGATGAATTTGGTAGGGTATGTAAAAGAAGAAAATTAAAAGTGAATATAGGAAAGAGTAAGGTTATGAGGATAAAAAGATTAGGTGACGATATATTGGATATCAGATTGGAGGGAGAGAGTATGGAGGAGGTGAATGTATTCAGATATTTAGGAGTGGACGTGTCAGCAGATGGGTCTATGAAGGATGAGGTGAATCATAGAATTGATGAGGGGAAAAGGGTGATCGGTGCACTTAGGAGTCTGTGGAGACAAAGAACTTTGACCATGAAAGCAAAAAGGGGAATGTATGAGGTATAGTTGTACCAACACTCTTGTATGGATCTGTGGAATGTGTGATGAATGTTGCAACGAGGAGGATGCTGGAGGCAGTGGAGATGTCATGTCTGAGGGCAACGTGTGGTGTGAATATAATGCAGAGAATTCGTAGTTTGAAAATTAGGAGAAAGTGTGGGATTACCAAAACTATTATCCAGAGGGATGAGAAGGGGTTGAGGTGGTTCGGACATGTAGATAGAATAGAACAAATCAGAATGACTTCGAGAGTGTATAAATCTGTGGTGGAGGGAAGGCGGGGTAAGGGTCGGCCTAGGAAGGGTTGGAGGGAGGAGGGAAAAGGAGGTTTTGTGTGCGAGGGACTTGGACTTCAAGCATGCTGGCATGCGTGAGAGCAATAATGCAAGTGTGGGAGACAGAAGATACCTGCCAGGAGAGACAGTAATGCCAGAGTGGGAGACACAAGATACCTGCCTAGGGAGACAGTAATGACAATGTGGGAGACACAATATACCTGCCAGGGGAGACAGTCATGCCAGTGTGGGAGACACTGTTGTGTAAGGTGTTGTGGGGAAGTTTGAAGTGCTTGCAGTAACTAGCAGTGTTGAACCTTTACTTCAATTTAACAACACAGCAAGCACGGCAATACAGCAAGCACGTCAACACAGAAAGCACGTCAACACAGCAAGACGTCAACACACCAAGCACGTCAACACAGAAAGCACGTCAACACAGCAAGCACGTCAACACAGCAAGACGTCAACACAGAAAGCACGTTAGCACAGAAAGCACGTCAACACAGCAAGCACGTCAACACAGCAAGCACGTCAACACAGCAAGCACGTCAACACAGCATGCACGTCAACACAGCATGCACGTCAACACAGCGTGCACGTCACCGTGAAAGAACAACAAAGTATTGCGCAAAAACGGAGCAACAACAAGCAACAACAGCTGAACAACTTACAAGTACAGTAATGTGGCATGCAAAGAGTACGTAACCTTTATTCGGCGCATGTACACACCCTCATTTTAAGGCTATCTCCCCCAACCAGCGAACCAGGTACTAAGGGTTGATGATGGGGCCCCGTCGTTCAACCAGTACCCAGGTTCCAGCCAATGAGAAGATGGTTTTGGCAATCCCAAAGGTGTTGTGGGTACCACTCGCCTGTCTGCCCTTGTCATTCCCACTCTAGAGCTGGTTGAAGCACGGTCTGCTCTCTAGTGGCTTCTATTCTGCCTTGCTTACCGTGGAGTGCACTAATACCTATTGTTGTACATAGTGTATATAGTGTACATACTTCTGTTCTAAACTGGCGAAGGATAATGCAAGTCAAAAGTTTTTCTGCTGTGTTTATTTCGCTCCCTTTACACACAGGATAACAGGCCTTTGGGACTCCTGGGTTGTAATAAGTAACATAAAAGAAAAGTACAGTAACTTTCAATAACAGCATACTAACACATGCCGAATAAGCCAAGTGTAAGTTTGTGTATGTGTTAGTATGCTCTTATTGAAAGTTACTTGCCGAATAATGCAAGTGAAAGTTTGTGTGTGCAATAATTTCGCAGAAATCATTCAGAACCTAACGGAAAAAATGTATTTCATTGTGTTTGTTTATTATTAAATTGTAAACTTAAAGGTTAGATAAGTTTTCTAAGGCTCCTTTGAACATGGTTATTAATTTTTACATTAACATAAATGAAAAATGTATCTTTAAACGTACAGAGAAAATATAAGAATGGACTTAATTTTAAATCAGGTCTTGTTAACTGACCAGTTTTACCCATTCGGATATTGGGATATTGGCAGTTTAGAGGTATATCATATATTACTTCACATATGCTTCTAAACTGTTGTATCTGAGCGCCTCTGCAAAGACAGTGATTATGTGTGAGTGAGGTGAAAGTGTTGAATGAT